>NC_142930.1:95676366-95686366 GCF_046866305.1 Octopus bimaculoides | reverse complement strand
GTGGATTTGGTAGACGGGAACTGAAAGAAGCCCGTTGTATGTATGTATGTATGTATGTATGTGTGTGTGTGTGTGTGTGTGTGTCTCCCCAACATCGCTTGACAACCGATGCTGGTGTGTTTACGTTCCCGAAACAATAACGACTTCACGAAATTAGTCCTTAAGACAAGGAAAACACCCCCACCAAACAACCACTTAGACGCCTTTGAAAACGAAATATGGGATACCATCAAGAACCTACAATTCAAACGACACCCGCTAAGAAATAAAAGCTACCAAAAGAACCTAAACGACCTACTACACAAGCTCAAATCACAAAACGGAATTATTGTTCACTCCGACAAAATAATCAACTGTTACACTCTGGATGTTAATTTATACCACCGACTGCTACATAAGGAAATTACAAAAAAAAAAAAAGCAAAATAGCACCGGATACCATCTTAAGATCTATGGATTTAGCAGCTAAGGACATTATGATAGACTATAAATTAGAGGACAAAACTGAACCCTTCGTGCCATCCAGACCTCGCATCACACTAAAAGACCATAAACCCAATTTCTTAACCGATACTAAAGTAAGATTAATATGCCCAAATAAATCGGACCTATGTAAATTAAGAAAACTAATACTCGACAAATACATCCCTAAGTTAAAAAGTAGAATAACCCTAGAACTATGGTCCAACACATATGAAACTCTAAACTGGTTCTCTAATATACAGAACACGATGAACTACAAATTCATACAGATAGACATAGTAGATTAATACTCCTCAATTAACCCTACGATCCTAAATAGCGCCCTAATAGTCCTCAAAAATCACACGCATTTAACTATAAAGGAAATAAAAAGTAATTCTAGAAGCGAGGAAATCAATTATAAACTTTGATAAAAAAATTTGGGGTACGAAAGGACTCCCCTAACTCTTTTGACATCACCATGGGAGCCCCAGATTCATCACAGGTAACTGACCTGGTGGGCATTTATTTGCTATCATGCATACAGGAAGAATTCCCAGAACTCAAGGGTGGATTATACAGGGACGACGCGCTTTTAATAATAAATAAACCCTCAAATAGGAAACTAGAGTTTATCAAGAAAAAACCACACAAATTCTTTAAAAGACTATCTATTTCTATAGAAAAGGAACACAACTCCATTAACTACTTAGACGCAAACTGCAACTTAGCCACAGGACTCTACGAACCCTATATGAAACCCCAACACTAACCTCAACTACATAAACGCATCCAGTAACCATCCGAACTTTATTAAGAGAGGTTTAGTACATAGCATTAGCAGCAGAATATCACACCTCTCTTCCAACCAACATATTTTTAAAAAGCGTGAGGAAATTTATAATATCGCACTAGTTAAAGCAGGATTTAAACAAAAGATTAAATACCTAGACCCCAATCACTATACAAATAACCTAAATAACAGAAATCCACACGATAATACCATTAACACTAACCACACACCAAACGTCACTACAAACTACACCAACAATAAGAACAGCATAGATAAGCTCAACAAAAATAATAGCAATAGAAATAATGTTAAGTCCCATACACAAATCACCAATAATATTACAAAGAATGACAACATGAATACCAACAATGTGATAATCAATAAAATTAACAACATTAACAAGACTAATAAAACGAATTATAAAAATAAGTTGAAAAATAATAATAGCTATAATAAGAATAATATAAACCTACACATCGAAAAGAATGAAAATAAAGGGCCCCAAAGAACAAAGATAAACCCTGCTAAAAATCATAACACCAGGTCATTGAGTCCACATAAACCATACAGAAACAACCCTAATAAAACAGACAGGAGCAATAGTAAAGATAAACCCAACTATAGGAATAAACTCGATAGCCATAACTATAATTTCAAACGCCTTACAAACAATGAGGGTAGTTTCTATACCAGACATAGCAATACTAACAATAAATGTACTAGTGATAAGATCTGGCTCGTAATCCCTTTCGCCATGCACATCAAATCCAACATAGTTTGCTTATTAATGAAACTAACAGATAAACACTTGGACGCAAATAATAAATGTGCAGCAATATTTAGGAATAAAATTAGGCCACAGCCTGACTAGTAACCTAGCTACCATCATAGCTTCGATTAATAATAAAAAAAAACTAGACACATTCTACGAAGCTAGGAAAATTAGGAACAATAAAGCTAACAACCAACAGACCAATAGAACAAATCCTACCACTAATGAAGCGCCTCATAGTAACACAAAGAGCAGAGTAATAATAGCACCACCCCCCACAACACGAACGCAGATATACCTAATAATTTATGTGGCTGCAGGGATAGAAGTAAGTGCCAATTCTCTAATAGATGTAAGACTAAAAACGTAATTTACCAATGTGACTTACACAAAAATAGCCATATAAAATCCTATATAGGAGCTACGAAAAACTAAATGATACTTAGGTACTACGCACACCAATCTAGCTTCAGAAATAGGAGTAAGCCAAATTCAACAGGGCTTAGTAGCTATATCTGGGAGCTTAAGGACAGAAAATAGAATATAGATTAGAATGACGCATACTCGCAAAAACAACTCTATACGGTTCGATCTCTGTTTAACCGAACGCCTGGAAGTTCTAACGGCTAAACCACTTCATCTTAATAGAAAATACGAGAACAGTTTTTTTATGTCTACATATAGCCCTCTTTGTCTTTTCCAAGTATCAGTAAACCCGCTCGACCCTGTACAAATCCTACGCTAGCAGCTTCATCTAAATAATCCCATCTAGCCGGGAACCACTTAAACTGCTTACACGCAAACATTCACCTCCCAACCCCCACTCGCTTTACACACCCATAATAATACACCTACACAGGGCTTCCCCCATTACTACGAACTTTCCTAAAAGACACATAAATTCCTTACTCACCCCGGACTGAGTAATCCGGATAGAGTTAGCCCCCTTTTCATCATGAGTTAGAGTTAACTCCCTTTCTTTACACCGCCGGTGAAAAGTCTAGCCAGAATAAACACGTGGAAAGTATGTGCTTACTTAAACTTCAGACGACAGATCAGAATAACCTCTATCCTACAGCCACCTCGCAGCAGAATTATCAACTAAGAAATCTACTATAAAGTAAGACTCACCATTCTTTGTCTTTATTCTCGTTACCAATGTATCCCTATGTCTTTCGCTCTTCTTACCTCTATATATGACTCTGCATTCTGATGATGTCTACCACTACAACTGGTAAACAGAAACGATCGTAAATGTACTATTACTACCACTTTTCTTTATTAATTAATTAAATTAATGGCTTACTAGCGCAAACGACCAACCTCTTCCTGTTATCCTTCCTCCATTTTCTTCTTGCATATATACACACACACACACACACACATACCCATATATATATATACATATATATATATATATATATATATATATATATATATATATGCATATATAAGTAAAAAATACACTGCTTTATTTTGAGTTTGCTAGTGTTAACAATACACGCAAATAAACTGAAAGAAATCCGTCATATATATATGTATATATCTGTGTGTGTGTGTGTGTGTGTGTGTGTGTGTGTGTGTGCATATGTCTGTTTTTGTGTCTGTTTCCCCATCACCGCTTGACAACCGGTATTGGTGACCTTACGCCCGAATAACTTAGCAGTTCGGCAAAAGACACCGATATAAGTACTATACTTTAAAAAATAATAAAATAAAGTCCTGGGGCCGATTTGTTTGACCAAATCCCTTGTAGGCGGTGCTTCACCATGGCCACAGTCGAATTACTGAAACAAATAAAAGAATAACATACACACATAGGTTTATACTTTAAAGTATTGGGGCCCTGGAATACGTAACACGCTGCCTAGATACCAATCCTGAGAAATTAGGCGTCTCAAAACCAGAAAGGAGAAAGCTAATTCGAAGACTACAGATCTAATCCATCACTGGAAGTGTAGAAATCTGTAAAACTTTCCAGAAGTTTATCATTTAAATATACATGAGCATGTCTAGATACTCTGTTGTTTACGTTGAAATTCCAATGAAGGTGCCTTGAATCTAGGTTAGAAACCGGCTCTTTCTCTATTGTCAAGAAATCTTGCAATAAAACTGAACAATGACACACACACACACACACACACATACATATGGACACACACGTACAATGGGCTTCCACACGCTTTCCGTCTACTAAATTCACTCACAAGGTGTAAATAAATTATCATCACAGCGAAACACAGAAGTGATGTATAGCTTATCTGCTTATATGAAGTCAACAACTTGCAACTTTATAATGAATTCAGTTATACGAAAATGTTTCCGTTGATGTCATTTTATCAATCAATCAAAAGTACCCTTTATTGTGACAACAAAGTAGTTTTAGCTTCCAGTAAATGAATGAACACTACATGTTTTGAATTATCACAAACGGTTACGTTTATACAAGCCAATACTCCACGACTATTCACATCAATCTTACATCATGGGTAGAATGTACTCCGCTCGGATAATTTGTCCTTGAAACATCATATGAATAAAATTTTTAATGTTGTTGCAAAGAAATTTTGGATTATAGAGATATACATGGTATGCGTACATACATCTATATACATAGTAGACTAGTATGCGTGCATACACGTTCACGTATGCCCGTGTGTATTAGTGTATTATTTATACTAACAGTTGTGTTGCGTTCTATTTATAATGACGGAAAATATGTTTACTTAAACGTATTAAAATGATAATAAATGAAGCTAAAACAGAAAACTGCGTTAATTTTTAAAAGGAGGATATTTACATGTTGCAACAGACTTTGCGTTGAACTTAGGCGTTTCTGTATGTTAGCGGGAGAACGACTAAGGACGTCACAATCAAACTTATATTAACAAAAATTATTAACAAGAAAAAAAATTAATATATAAAGATATTGAAGTCCCCCACAGAAAAGAGCAGATGCAATAGAAACGCAATAAGTTCAGAAACGCATGTGTTCAACACAAAATATATTACAACAAGTCAATATCCGATTTGAAAATAACACACACACACATCACCCAAATAAGATTGGAGTTATCTCTTTTTTCGTGTCACGAAAATATATAAATGCACAACAGCATTTATTATAAACGTGATTACGTCTATATATATTTTTTTCAAATGCTTGGGTATATCACATCAAGAAAGCACAAAGCACACACATACAGAGCTTGTCACAATGCTTTTTCAATTTACGACCACCGAGCACAGTTTGAAAGCTGACATCTGATATTACAAATCCACTGTCGAATTATCATTGCAGGAATATTTCCTTTCCTTTACCCCCACTTCATTCAACTTAATATTTTCTTGTTTTCTTTCATTTTCTTGATTCCGTTTTGCAAATTCACTGCCTGCCAGTCAGTTTTACTATTGTGCAAATATTGCCTCCACCCATTTTTGCTAAAATATGTTTGTATGTAACAACTTCAACAGCATTTTTTTTCTTTTACATATTTCATTGAGATTCATTTACTTTATGTTTTTGATGGCGCAATTTCCTTGGATTCTTCCTCCCACCACCTTATCTTTCTCATATATACATACATGTACATATATTTATATACACACACATGCATATGTGCGCGTGCGTGATTATCCTTGAATTAGAATGTGTGCGCGTGAGAGTGTGTGAGAGAGAGAGAGAGAGAGAGAGAGAAAGAGAGAGAGAGAGAGGGAAGGTAAGAGAGAGAGAGAGAGTTTGTAAATATCAAATAATTCTTACAAATATAAATTTGACCAGAGGGAGAAATTTCTTCCAATTTCTCTTTTATAAGTTACCAAATCAAGATTGCAAAGAATTCACACGAGAGATATAAAGCAACACTGAAAAGATACAATGTCATTAGCACCAACATCACAACCGTCAGCAACAACGTCACAACCAACAGCAGCACAACCTTCACCAACACCACAACAACAATGCTGTCCTTTCTCTTCGTCCTCTCCTCATTCTCTCTAGACATCTGTTTCTTCCTCAATTTCATTCATATTATTTCTTCTTTTATAGCTTTGTAAACATATCTTCTCTCTCTCTCTCTCTCCTTCTGTCACTCATATATTCATGAGAGTATTTTATATGCATTTATATATATATATATGCAGATATAAATATAAGTATAAATGTATATGCATTTGTGTGTATGTGTATATATATATGTGTGTGTATGCATGCATATATACATGTATAGACACACATACACATACAAATAATATCAAATATGTACAGGCATTACGCCATCTCTCATTGTCTGTTTATTCATTTATTCCGAGCTCCCATCTCAATGTCGGTCCTATAATATATATAAACATATATGTTTGTTGCATTTCATTATATATATGTGCATATATACAAACATATCATACGTACTATACACACACACACACACACACACACAAACACACCATGGATCCAATGCCTTGTTGACGTAATTCCATTTTAAGAAATTTTCAGTGTAGCCAATAAAGTATCAACGCTATCTATATACGTTTATTGTTCGCCATCTTTAATGCATATATTTCTATTCTTCTTTTTTAAAGTCTTTCATTTTTGTGTCGTTATTGATGCTGTTAATAATTGCATTAAGCTAATTCAAAATTTCCCATATTCAGAATCATATCATTTAAAAGAGTAAAACTTTCTCTTTCTATTCATATACATTTGAATAACAAGCTATTGGATAACCGGAAGTATTTAAGGTTTACTCATCAGTATATTCTGGTCTCTTTTAAATTTGGCGCGAAAATGATGAACATACGGATGTGAACAATTGAATGAGAAAGTACTCAATACAGTGAAGTAGGAAGAAGTAAGATTTATTCAAAGTTGAATCTAAGGTTAGTCGCTACTGAAGTCCTGAGTTTGTGCTTCAACATAGTGGGCTTCCTCGCAGTTTCCGTCTACCAGGTTCATTCACAAAGTTTTGGCCGAGTCGAAGCGATAGGTATTAGGATCTATCTAACATGGAATGATTTCGAAGCTAATTTCTTATTCATACGACTGAATAATTAAGAAGTTCGTCTCATAATCACATATCCCAGGTTTGATCTCACTGTGCGGTATCTTACGGAAATGTATTTATCAGCAGTGTACTTGTCAGGTTAGTGATTTGATCTGAGACCGTGTGTTGAAACTAAAATGGGTGCTACTTGGAAGACACATCTTAACCATTTGAAAACACACAAAGACTTCACTTAAACATTTATTGTTAATTATTTGGTACCAAAAACTTCGTCTCGGGTACTGCGATCTGGTCACTGACAACATTACACTGTAGTTCGCACGATGAAAATGCTGACACCAAATGTGTAAGTGAAGTTAACAGTCATTGTGTGTTGTTTTGAGTGGCTGATATGTGTCTTCTATGCTGCAATTGTTTATTATTTATCCTTACTGGAAAAAGATAAAATCACGAAAAAACAAAGGAATAAAGAAAAGAAAAAAAAGAAAAAGGTTTAGGCAGCATGACATGGTTCTCTGTAGCCTGAGATTCCGGCAGCCACAGGTGATACCTAAGAATCTCACTCCAGTACACTGTTTTCACTTGTTGGATCTTCACATTGCTACCTGGAGTGCAATCACTCTCTTCCACTCATTGATTGGTCTTTCACACACTCTCACCCCAACCGACATCAATACATCCTGAAGTTATTTGTGGATATTGTTATAAATATATGTTCATACCACACCTCACTATGGTCCATGAACAAAACGAAACACAAGCTACCACGAAATAGAAAAAACACTTAAAAGGAAATTTTTTTAATGCTTTAAAACAATCAACTGACTGAAATATTGCCATTAGCAATACCCTCACTTGCCAGATATAGCTTTGCTCGAATCCAAAAATGATAATCTTCAAAATTGCATAAAGATTGTCATCGATAATCAAAGAACAGCACAGGAGAACTGGACCTTTGAAAAATAGAACTCAATTCCGAAAAGTTTTTTTCATTCGCTATAAATGCAAGGTTGTTGTTTCATCTGTTAAACCTCTGACTGATGAAAATATAGTGATGCAGACGGTATGGGTGTGATTCAGCAGAAGGAATACTCACACACACACAGAATGTGTCCAATCCTAGTATGGAACAAGGACGGTAAATGACGACGATGATGATACATATATTGCATATGTATATATAGACTTGACTGAAGTAAACAGGACATCCCACAACACATCATTTTATGCTTATTTTAACTTGAAAAGGTTTATATTTTTTTTATTAATTGACATATTTATGTTTCAGGTTCTATATGTGACTGTTTAATCGTACCACATACAAAAGAAGGCTTGGAACTGTCTGAATTTCAAAAAGGCCGTATTGTGAGTCTATCTGAAAGTGGACCTAGTCAGAGTAAAATCGCAGGAAACCTTGGGATCCCACTTTCTAAAAGTAATAGAGTGATTGTGCAATTCACCAGGGTGGGCAAGGAGTCTGCATTACCTCGCCTAGGTCGACCAGGGCCCGCTGACAGGACCCTTCGTTTTGTTAAGTGAAGTGTGGAGGATAATCCTCGTTGCAAGGCCTTTGACATAGCAGAACAAGTTGATGTCAATCACAGAACAGCTGACAGGGATCTCTACAAACTTGGTTACTATGGCAGAACAGCAAGAAGGAAGCCACTTCTTCGACCAGCCAATATCAAGTGAAGAAAAGATTGGGCCAGTGAGATGGTGGAGAGGCTACTGGCGTTGGGACACTGTCATATTCTCTGATGAGTCCAAATTTGCTGTATTTTCTGACAGTGGTCGGATGTGTGTCTGGAGACTCTGTGAAAAGATTGCAGCCAACAATGAAACACGGCGGCTATTCTGTGATGGTCTGGGGCGCAATTTGGAGCAATTTGGACGATCAGAGATGGTGGAGAGTGAGAGAAACATAAACTCAGATAAATATATGTCCATATAGTAGAAAGAACTCCTTCCAATCTTCTCCAGCAGTGAAATGATTAAAGAAGACTATTTATGGAAGACGGAGCTCTTTGTCAGATGGCTAAAACGATCCAAGGCTAGTTGTAAGAGAGTGGCATTAAAATGTTTCCATGACCAAGCCAGTTGCCAGATATGAACCCTATTGGATACCCCTGGGTCATAATGAACAGAAGATTTCATAAAAAGAACAACAAAGCATACTCAACGATCTTTTGAGATTACTGCATGAAATTTGGCAAGAAATTCCTCGAGAGAATATTCATCTGATCAGTAGCATGTCTAATAGGATCCTTGCATTGAAAAATGTAAAGGGCATGCCTACTAAATTTGAGATGTTCACATAATAGTTAATAGATAATTTGAATGTATAATTTCAGGTTTAAATCAATTTTAAGGAGTATAATGGTGTCTATTTACTTCTTTCATGTGTGTGTTTATAATATAGATATACATATATGTGTCGAGTCACTTGTGAGGTTCCTCATGAGTACTAGCAGTAATATGGAGCCCAGTAGAACTTGTTTCATTGTCGGGTCGTCGGCGACTAGACCGGTACCTCCACTAGGTTGCTCGGTGAGGAGGGTTGGTAGAAACACAGCAGAATTATAAACAAAACCTATTAAAAGGACGGATGAACCTTGTGTAATTTCAAAGACCATCAAGCAAATAACACAAGCCCCCAGAAATTCAGGTTTGGTGCTCAGCGTGCTGGAAGTGAGGCACTCTTTAGGTTTTCTAAAAGCATGTCCCTAGAACTCGCTTCAAACTCGGGCCAAGTCTGCTCCGTTCATCGGTGGTGACTTGGACAGCGCATCCTCTGCAACGGTTGACTATCGACGGAAAGATGAGCTGCTATGGATTACACTATCCCAATGTGTGTACACATGTGACCGGAGACCACATGTGCACTTGTATTCCCACTGAAACTCCGAACACATCGGAACCGGCTCAAGCTACTCCAGGTGAAAACAGCCACAAGTACAAGTATATATACATAAT
>NC_142930.1:95671366-95673866 GCF_046866305.1 Octopus bimaculoides | reverse complement strand
AGGGTGAGAAAGAAAAAGAGAGAAAAACAATTATATAGAGGGGGAGAGGTAGAGGAGGTGAACAGGGCGGTAAGGATATATTACGGGAGCGGTTTTTAGTACAACAAATATGAAAACGCAACAACTTTGAACTTATCTTTTGATATATATACTTACACACATACGTATATATAGATTTATTTATTTACACACATACATACGGATGTAACGCAACTTCTCTGAAGTCTTTTAGCTTCAAAGGCAGTCATGTGTGTGTTTATGTATGTTTACATATATATATATATATATATATATATATATATATATACTCAATATATATATTATATAGCCTCTGAAAACGCGTCGTTTTTATGTTAAGGCCATACATGTTATATGTGTGTGTATGTTTACATATATGCTTTATGTATATATATATGTTTTATATATATATATATATATATATATATATATATGTATATATGTATGTATCCACACACTTACATACATATGAACATACACATTCATATAATGCATATGCTAACGCATACACTATACATACATATATATATATATATATATATATATATGTGTGTGTGTGTGTGTGTGTTATGTGTATAACATATAAGTAACCGGAACTGCTCACATGCGTGTGTTCATGAAGTGATATCCGATTATGTTATAATGATTTTACGGTGTATCGGTATGCAAAGAAGACGTATGTTAATGTATATAAATACGTAAATATCAACTCTTGTCTGCATGTGTATATAATGTTTTATACACACACACACACACACACACACACACACACACACACACACATATATATATATATATAATCGTATGTACACTTATGCCTAGAACGTTTGTAGTCAAAGCTTTTCCTGAAGTAATTTCATTTAACTGAACACATTTATACTAATATATATATATATATATATATATAATGTATTGATGCAAGCATGTGTGTATGTATACATACAATTTGTGAAGTTTTTCATTCGATGTTATATATTGAAGGTTAAACCGATGATTACTTTCACGTGTGCTGTATGTTGCTTTTTTAGTATCATATTTTGATATGAATAACATGTCCACATCCTTTTCATTTTGTTTTCTGTGTGTGTGTGTGTGTAAACAAAACACATACGTGTACAACATTCTCTTGCGACTGACTATGCACTTAATGCAAGGAGCCATTATAGCGCATTATTAGAAATGATTTCGCACAAGAATATGGTGTTGCACCCATGCAGAAAAGTGCGAGTGAATCGTTAAGCTCTTAATATCTTAAATTCGGAGTTGGTGATTTTATCAGTCACATTATTCCCACGATCCTTTGGTGCAAGCGTCACCAGCATGACACCATCGATTCCATCAAAATTGTGGGGTAGAGAATGCTTGCAAAAACATTTTGAAAACTTAGAAATGTTAATTAGGAAACAGGAACTCAAACTCGTGTCTTTCGACACACACACACGTAAATATATGTCTATGGATATATATATATAATACACACACAGACATACGCACGCGCGCACACACACATACACATATTTATATACATATTGTTATATTTCGGGACGGTCATTTTTTTTTGCTAAATTAACACACGTACTATATATTTGTTCTTCACTCGTTTATATATATATATATATATATATATATATATATATATATATATATACATACACACACACACATAAACATACATATATAATGTGTCTATGTACCTGATTATATCTATTGTCTACCAATATATACGCACACAAAACAATATAGACATACACAAGTATATATATATACCGGATATGATATATATATATATATATATATATATACTAACATACATTCATATGTATGGATGTATGAGTGTGTATGTATGGATGTATGAGTGTGTATGTATGAGTGTGTATGAGTGTGTATATACACACACGCACAAACATTTATGTATGTATTTTGTTTGTGTTTTGTATATGTGCGTTGGATTGTGTTCTGTAAATATGGCAGTTGCATGACAACTGTGGAGCAGGCACTTAATTAGAGAGGTCTTCAAACGAAGCTAATACAAGCTTCTATGGTTTTTAGCGATGTTGTTGGCTGGCTTGTTGGTCGGTTCGCTCTTTGGCAAATTTAACTGCTTATTTTGTTTGGGTTTCATTGCTGTGGCTTTTTAGTTTCGCAGTTTTCAGTGTCACATGTTGGGTTTTATTAAATCTTATTTTAGCGTGCACATCATTCATTTATTTTGACTACACAGCTTTAACAAAAACGTGTTTACACGCAGATACAGACGACAAACGCGCGTATGCCTATCTGCTTATCTTTATAATTTTCTTTCTAACAATGTATTTATTCAAATACAAACACATACATAACACAGTGTATGATCTGTATATGTGTGTATATATATATATATATATATATATATATATATATATATATATATATATATATATGGGAGAATTTACGAAATAAACAACAGACGAAGACGGGTGGTGTAAACAAAAAATGGATGTAT
>NC_142930.1:95618866-95666366 GCF_046866305.1 Octopus bimaculoides | reverse complement strand
ACATAATGGAATTGAATTTCATGCATAATTAAATCACGCTGAGAGCGGCGGAGACACTTCTCTGGAAGCCGTGGGGTAAACAGCTTTCCGCGTTCAAATGGTTAAATACAGTTAATACTATATTTACAACATTTCTGCTACTTCCAAACACACACACACACACACACACACACAATGCCTATTGAGTAGAATATATTTCTCTCAAGAGGTCTATAGTGATACTTTTAGCAGCTAATCTTCAAAACAAGATCCGTTTTCATGTCATGTTCATCGTCTTTTTTCGTGCCCTACCAGATTCAGTTAGCTGATGTTATTGGAGTTGTTTCCCTTGCTGTTTTCTAAACATCACCAGAGTAAGATTTTGTCTACTAATTATATAAAGATATCCTTCGGTCATGAAAGACCATGGGGTTGCACCTAGAAAGTTACCCTCCAAGGCGTAAGTCCGGACAAGATTGTTTATGGAAGACCAGCAGTCGCTCATGTATACCAGCCTTCCCTCTCCACGCCACCGACGTTATTATCCAAGGGAAAAGCAACGCCGATACAACTTAGCACCAGTGGCGTCTCAACTCATTTCTACAGTTGAGTGAAGTGGAGAAACATGAAATAAAGTAGGATTGTTTTTTTCAACTACCTCACATATGCGGGGCCCTTCCGTGTGTATGTATTTATTTTGCAGGATACTCCCTTGAGGTATTTCTATTTTTTCCTCAGTTCTATTGTCGATATACTTTGTAGTGATTTAGTTTTCTTATCACATGGTAGTCATTTGTTATTCATTTTAAACCTGCCATAGCAGTATACTCGATCGGACCCGCCCCGCCAAATAAACGGCCACGCACACATACATGCCGCAGCCTTCGTATACTAGCTATATGTACACTAGATGTATACCAGCGACCCACCAGAAATATTAGTGTAAATCAGTGGTTCTCAACTGGGGTCCACATGGCCCTTAGGAGTCCAATTGAGATTTTGCTGTTGAAATTTATGTGAAATTGGTTATACTTCTACAATGCACAAAATATTTTAATAATTCTTTACACAATTCCTTAATAATGTGTAAATTAGAAAAAATACAATGGGAGATTTTTAATCATCGAATGTTTATTAGGGTCCAGTAAAGTAAAATAGGAATCAAAGGGGTCCATAGGTAAAAAGGTGGTTGAGAAACAATGGTGTAAATCCTTTGCCCGAAACGAAACCCTTTTATTACTGACGTGACCTGTATCGTTCTTGAAATGTTTAAAACCTTAATTTTATTAAACAAGGTTATTTGTTCATCCCTTTTTAATCCTCAGACCCGACCCATTGAGAAATATTGCACTACCCAGCATCCATGTTATTAATTAAGCAACGTCTTCTAAAATAAGCATGGGCATCCGACTGCTGCAAGGACCGCATGAGGCCCTTTATGTCGTTTTAATATGGCGTGCGTTATTTTGATAAACATTTTGTAACATAATCTTTAGGGCTCAACTCTTATTAATTTAAACAATCCCCCTCCTCCTCCTCTCTCTTCCTCCCTCCTCCTCTCTCTCTTCCTCCCTCCTTCCCTCTCTCTCACACACACTTTCATTCATTCACACCTTCCTCTTGAACAAGTTTTTATAATATTTACATAGAGTAACAATATAAGATGTACTTAGTACGATATATGGTGTTATATTATACATTTCGTAGTGACCCCATTAATGATGACCAATATTCTATAAGGCCCCATAGCTAGAAAAAGGTGGTCTATGCTTAATCTATACCACCCACATCCTTCGTTTCTCTACATCTCTTATTCCTGCATACTTCTATCTACCTACCATACACATGTGTGTGTGTGCGTGCGTGCGTATAAATATACTTATAAACATTCTTCAATAATCTATCGATACATTTTTACATTCAGCTTTTAATCCGTCCATGTATAATTAAAGAAAATAGTTTGTTTCATGAAAAATAAAAATAAATATACAAGCAAAAGCATCGTCCTCTTGTCTTCTTTTTTATCTTATACTTTCTTTCTCTTTCACTTTCTCTCTCACACTCATCTCTTCCACAAAAATCACCCTCGCCTCATTCTCTACATAAACACCCACATACAAATTAAATATTTATAGGCAAATCAGCAGTTTTGTTTCTTTATTGGCAACCATCAAATAACTTCTGGCAACTAAAATGATAAATATATAAACTTGAAAGACTTTTAGTGTTTCTATAAATAAAATATCGGATTTGAAGGAAACTTTAGAGAGAAAAATTACACTGGAATGAGTATTCTCTTATTCTCTCGGTTTCTTGTGAACTGACAGATTGAATTCTTATCGGGACTTTGACAATCATCATCAGCGTTAATTGGACCAGAGTATTAGCGTGGCTCTCCGTCGATTACGACGATGAGTGTTCCAGTTGATTTGGAGGATTTTTTTTCAATCGGATACTGGTTGAATGTGCCACGTAGAACACGGTTTACTCTTAACGTTTTTGACAAAATTTTGTATTTTAGAAGTTATTTGGTGTTAAGTTTGTCGTATTTGGGTAATTTTAACCAATCAATGACGTGTATTTAGTTGAAGATAGTTACAGTGTTCTACATGACACATTCAACCAGTATCCGAAGTTTCAAACTGTTTAGTTAAAAAAAATTAAACAAAAAAATCTGTGACTGAGATTGAAAAGATCCTATTTGGATCAATGGAATAGCCAGCTCGTGAAATTAACGTGCAAATGGCTGAGCACTCCATAGACACACGTAGCCGTAACATAGTTCTGAATGTGACAAGACTGACCCTTTTGGATCACAGGTACAACTCGTTTTACCAGCTGAGTGGACTGGAGCAACGTGAAATAAAGTGTCTTGCTCAAGAACATAATGCGCTGTCGGGAATTGAACTCACGACCTTACGATCGTGAACCGAATACCCTAACCACGAAGCCACGCGCCAGGCTTTTGACGCGTAACAGTTTCGTAATAGTCCGGAATTTCAAGACTTTTTCATTTAAACTGTACTTTTCTCAGCGTTGTTTCTCTTTGAAACAGCAGAGTATACTTTGTATCTTATCTATACAATGCCTCGGTTAATTCTGTTTCCTTAATTCCTTTGCATATAGCCCTAGAAATTTCTTCCACCTAAGCAATCAACCATAATTTTTTCTATTTATCATCACCTTTTACTTGTTTCAGTCATTTGACTGCAGCCATGCTAGGGCACCGCCTTGAAGAATTTTCAGTCGAATAAATCGACCCCAGGACTTTTTTTAAAGTCTAGTACTTTTTCTATCACCCTCTTTTGTCGAACTGCTAAGTTATGGGAATGCAAACACACCAACACCCGTTGTCAAGCGGTGGTGGTGGACAAACACACATACACACACACACATATATATATAGCACTGCATTTAAATTGATGCAATGATTGCATTGTTCAATTAAATGGAGCGGTTGAAACGGTTGTACTGCATTACTACTTAATATCTTGCTGCTTATTTTGATATATATATATATATATATATATATATATATATATATACGACGGGCTGCTTTCAGTTCCGTCTACCAAATCCACTCACAGGGCTTTGATCGGCCTGAGGCTATATTAGAAAGCACATGCCGAAGGTGCCATGCAGTGGCACTGGATTCGGAGCCACATGGTTGGGAAGTAAGCTTCTTACCACAGTCATGCCACATAAAACCAGCATTCTTCAAAACTGAGCTTCATCTATAGACCCAGAAAGTGACACAGCTCAGAACAGCTGTTCACTTTCTACAAGGTGACACGTCCTCAGTCAAGATCAACAAAGCCATTGTATGGTGGCACTAATGTTGCATCCTGAGGGAGGAAAAGAGCAGCAAGGCGCCCTAACAACACACGGCGAAGGCATTGGATAAGGAAAGGAGACGAGAAAGGTGGAGAAGTTGGAATGAGACCAGAACAGTGACAGAAAGCAGAACTAGTTGAAGAGATTTTATTGCGGTCTTATGTGCCTCATGGCACAGAGAGAACTAACTAAATATGGGCATGGAAGCAGTAATTTTAGGGGATGGTGTTAGTTAATGAAACACCTCCCAGTATTTGACTGCTACTTAATTTTATCTACTCCGCAGAGATCAAAGGCAAAGTTTACTACGGTGGGATAGGACATAAAAAGCCAGAACAAATATCGCAAAGAGTTTTTTTTTTTTTTTGTCTAATGATTCTGCTAATATATACCGCCCAAACTTCCTGCAAAATAATTATTTTTAATATAGTCAGCAAGCTCGACCTTTTAGGAATAACAGCTAAATCTACTTTAAATATAGAAAGCAGCAACAGTCGATTATATCGACCGAACCAGCAACGGAGCCTCCCCGTTATCACCGGACCTGCTAGAAACAGTAACCAGGCCTCTTTCAATCCACACAATCATCTTAGAAATGGATGCGTTGGTGCTGGAACTCTCTGCACAAAGAAGAAAATGGTTCCTGCTGTGATGTCTTTCATCATAGGTCTGCTTCATCAGGGTCGACCAGAAGCTAAAAATAATTTTATCCGCCTCAAAATGATGATAAAGAAATTCGACTTCAGTGAGATTTAAACGCGAAAACGTAAAGGGATGCAACTAAATAAATACCTCAAAGCATTTTGTTCATCACTCTTCTAAAACAGCAACCTACCACCTTCTGTATTAAATAATGATTTGTTTATATGGGTGGATACGGGGCTTCAAATTTGAGGAAAGGGTTGAAGACCGATTATATCGACTCCAGTACTTAGCTGATACTTATCGATATCCAGGATGGAAGAAAGATAAAGTTGATTTCGGCGGGGCTTGAATTCAGGGCATCCTTGTTTCGAACAATTATTTCCAACTTGGTCGTAAGTATCTTATTGGCGGCTGAGGGACTAGATGATTAAACCGACCTCAGTACTTCAATGCTACCTTATTTTATCGATCCCGGAAAGTTGAAAGGCAAAAGTTGACCCTAACGGAATTTGAACTCGAAACCGTTTTCAGTTTAATAATAATGTAACTTCTTGGCAAACCCTTCCTTATAGATTAAAAATGAAAGAAAGAAAGAAAGGATTAAAAAAAAAAAACCCGTCGATTTGACCAATCATACAACTTTAGAAAGGCTGTTATCTATTATGAAGTTAACGACTACCTCTGCCTTTCACTCACCGCTCCTTCAACACTATCGTACATTAACACTTTACTACATTTACACACACACACACACACACACACATACACACGGTTCTGGTTCGAACGCTCTTCAATGTTCTTTCGTTGAATATGTTATCGAAGTTGCAATCTGACACCAAACCCCTTCCACCAACTGCCTTTCACATCTAATACCAGCCAACCCCCATCTGTTCCCCTTCCTTTCCTTCTCTTTATTTCTATTCCACCAGCTCCCCTTTACTTCCTCGCCCCACCCCGCTTCTAAACCCCTCGTCCTCTCGTCTTTCCTCTATCCGGCCATACGCCCTACCACTTTTGTTGTTTGCCTTTTTAATAAGGGGAACCAATTATTTGCATTGCAGTTTGAAGTCGTAATGAATGCAAACCCACCCGAATTGCACCCCACACCCTTATAATTCAAACAAGCTTGCTTCTAAAGACTAGGAAATAGTATTAACGGTAACGGTGGGATGGTGGTGAGTGATTATGACGACGACGATGGTGAATAGTAGTGGTAACAGTGTTAACAGTGGCGGTAACTGCTGCTGATTATTGTGGAAAAGGTAGTTGTCGACAGCGGTGGTGGGACGAGTTGGAACAGATAAAAGTGGGAATTCAAACTTGTCTACCAAGGACTAAAGAGAGGCTTGAAAAACAAAATGATTAAATAGCAAATATATTGCAAAGGCAACACCAAAAACTGATTCCTTTACTTTGAACATGGAATCAACTTATGAAGTTGAGTGAAAACGGAGGGAGCCAATAAAACCGATTGCCGAAAGAAAAAAGAGGAAGAAGAAAGACTATGAGGAAAAAGAAAAGGGTGTCAGGAGATGTAGGTATATCTTGTCACGATGACACTACTGGACTGATGTTAACAACTCCGTTTGTATTTGAACCTAGAAACCAGAGGGTTGAAACTAAATCCTATAATGCATAATCCTTTGATACTGTTCTTTCTGTCTCTGATATAATATTTGTTTATTATGACCAAGAGTGGAGGCGCAATGGCCCAATGGTTAGGGCAGCGGACTCGCGGTTTCGATTCCCAGACCGGGCGTTGTGAGTGTTTATTGAGCGAAAACACCTAAAGCTCCACGAGGCTCCGGCACGGGATGGTGACGAACCCTGCGGTACTCTTTCACCACAACTTTCTCTCTCTTTCTTCCTGTTTCTGTTGTGCCTGTAATTCAAAGGGTCAGCTTTGTCACACTGTGTCACGCTGAATATCCCCGAGAACTACGTTAAGGATACACGTGTCTGTGGAGTGCTCAGCCACTTGCATGTTAATTTCACGAGCAGGCTGTTCCGTTGATTGGATCAACTGGAACCCTCGACGTCGTAAGCGACGGAGTGCCAACAATTATGACTGATTAGGGAAAATTGGAATCGACATGAGGGCAGAGCAGGCCCCCAAAAAACTGCTCTATTGGGGACGGCTAGGATTTTGAGATTGGTGCTTGGATGTTGAGCGTCTTCCACGATAAGTTAACATTTATATGCCAAAGCTTATAATTTGTGGAAAGAGACCTTGTGAGACCTCTGGCAGCAGGTTGCTGTCCGCTCTCACATAATCAACCAGAGCAAGTAAGACCGAGAGCTCTGGGAATTATAATAATAATTCGAGGGGTTGTTACATATCGAGAAAGCTTTTTTCATCAAAAGTGACCCTTGTTCTTTCGTTCTTTCACACTTTAGATCGGTCTAGAAATGCAATGACACCTTGCATGTGGTCCTGTTGGTAACGAGGACTTAATGCTGAAAATAAGCCAATAAGTTTACAAATACTTTACTATGCGTATGTGAAGTGACCCTAAATGAGAACTTGAAACCCCTTAGCTGCTAAAAGAGGAGAGAGAGTAATCTATATAGTCGCTCGACCTGCTAAAAAATAGCAGGCAAAACTCCTATAAATTACGCTCAAAGATTTCCAAAAATAATCTTCTCATCGTAGTTCAATGAAGATCAAATAAAAAAAAACTTACTGGCACTCTGCATAGAAAATTTTTAAAACTCCATTCTAAAGCTGACAATTTAGAAAAAATATAGAAAATTACTGCTTAGTTGGTTTTATTTGGCATACTTTTGTATAATAAAATTATGACTAATAGTGTTTCAAGAAACCCAGCCATTATTAATTAGCATAGATTTTCTTAAGCTTTGAATTATATTTTAAAACATCTGCGGTGCATCATTTGAGAACCAACAACCTAATTTAAAAAAATAAGGAAACTATGAAAAGTATGAAACTGGGTTCACTGATTTTAAGAGAAAAGAGACAAGATGGTCGTTGTTGGAATGCGTTTGATCATAAGTCTGCCGGATCAAAGTTGTCCAGAGAAAAATAACAATCTTGCCATCTGGGTTTCGTGAACGTTTGTATTTTGCTCTACACTTTTCACTACCACAAGCTAGCTAGGCGGGTAGATAGACAGACAGATGGATGGATAGACAGACAGACGGAAGCTGAAATTCAATCTAGAAATGCTCCGTTCAAGTACCGTTGGAATTCTTTTGCATTTCATCCTCCTTACAGGAACGATCATTCTTCGGATCGATACAACTGATGAAACATGAAAATATGCGTCTCGTGTACTACTGTAAGATTTAGTTCTAACCAAAAGGGCTAGAGCAACAATGTACCATTTAAAGAAAATATACAAAATGTATGAGTAAACGCATTTCTCTTTCTCTCTCTTCCACTCTCTCTCATTCTCTTATAACGTGGGAAGACCAAAATTTTATATATTGATTATTGAATATAAAACGGTAAAGGGTTTCCAGTTCAAACTATAGATGCTAATTTAACGCAAGGAAAATCATTAAATATCTACTACCTTAATATTAAGACAGGCACAACTTACCCTGGTTTTCAATATATACATATATAACTACACACCTGCTGTTGGTGATTTGTTCCTCTTCTTTGGACTTTTCCTTTTTTCCTTTCCGACGAAGAGTTATGATCGAAACGTCAAAAACTCTGAGCGTCAAACTAATACGTTCTTTGTGCACGTCCCCGTTTGTTATTGTTAATTTTATTGTTCGCGCTTCAAAATATCTCGTAATAAGTATTTCAAAGTAAGGCAGCGAGCTTGGCAGAAACGTTAGCACGCCGGGTAAAGTCTTAGCGCTATTTCGTCCGTCTCAACGATCTGAGATCAAATTCTGTCTTTCATTCCTTTTGGGGTTGATAAAATAAGTACCAGTTGAGTACTGGGTTCGATGTAATCGACTTACCCACTTCCCTGAAATTACTGGTTTTGAGCCAAATTTCAAAGTATTTCAAAGAAAATTGCTGGCCTTCGGGGCATTCGTAGAGCGCATTCTTCTCTATGAAGGCAAAACATGGTGTACGAAGCTCTATAGAACTTTGAAATCGCCTTCATGTAAAAGAGTAAAAAGTATATAGATAGATAGATAGATAGATTCAGTTGAACTTAGGTACCTAAGTTGAAGCACCAAAATTAGTGCTTTGGGTATTGAATTCACACATAGAATGCCTCTTTCAGGTTTCTGTCGACCAAATCTATTTACAAAATATTGGTCGAACTGAGGTTGTCGTAGAAGCCACTTACCCAAAGTGATACACAGTGGGACTGAACCCGAAAACACATGGTTGGGAAGCAAACTTCTTACCACATAGCCATACCTCTGTACAGAAGTCGGTATTGGTTTGTAAATTTTCTTTTTTTTCTTTTGTTATTTTGTAAAGTATGTGTACATCCCATATAAGTAACGATCACCCAGTTTAGAGAGGAAACACAGGTTAAATCAGAGGAAGAAATACAAGGTGAAGGAAAAGAAAAAGTAGAATAAAGAAGTAGAAGAATAAGAAATATGGGGAGGGAAGGACGATGGGTATATAAATACGCTGTCACGACAATTAACAACTGTCAATTCCATGTCATCAGCAGAAGGTCAACACATTCATCAAGGAGTAAGGTGGAAGGGGGAGTGATACTAATGTCTGGCTGCTCAGAAAGAAGAAAAGGTGGAGATAGTGGTGGGAGGAGCTATATGCATACATATACACACACACATGTATGCAAAAAAAAGTGAGAGAAAGAAATAAACTGGGAGGTTCAGATATAAGGTGGTGGGAGGAGACAGACGATAGTTCAAGATATCCTAGAGGTACTTCATAGATATGAATAACCTTAATAGATATGTCTATTTGCTTATTGTGGTGTGTGTGTGTGTGTTTGTGTAAGTCGGTGTATTAGTGTCTATAGATAGGAATATAATGGTACTTATGTGTGTAGTGAGGAGAAACACGTTTCGCTTGGGTTGGTTTAATTAACCGTTGTCGAAATCAAGTAATGTCAAGCAGCCTTCAATAGTAAGGGTCAACTTCATTAGTAGCAGAAGTAGGTGGTGGGGTGCGGCGTAGTTGAATAAAATTGCGACTGCGTAGCTACGAATGCGCGCGCGCATATTTACATATGTGTACATAGGTACATATTGTTTAGCCAAGAGATGTACTTAATATTAATATACACATTTTTTAAAACTATGGTTTTGCCGACTCCTTGCCGGGTATATATTTTTTCTCTCTCTCTCTCTCATATATATATATATATATATATATGTATATATATTGGTCGAGTCTATTACTGCGTTGAATTTCACCTGTGGGTGCACAGGGTCTTAAGCAAGTTATGACAAGTTTTTCCGATAGTCAACACTGTTGTTGTTGGCACTCCGTCGCTTACGACGTCGAGGGTTCCAGTTGATCCGATCAACTGATGATTTATAGTCGGGGTGAGAGGACGGATCTGGCTAGTTTTAACATAAATAGAATATTTAAGCCAGATATGGCTGGTTTAAATGCTAAAAGGTGAAAAGCACACCGGAGGAAATCGGTTTTATTTTCTAAAAATATCCGCAGAGCTGATAGTTTTAAAATTATAAACACCTTCTAGTGGAGTAGCTTTGTCTTGTAATTTCATGAGTCTTGGCACTCCGTCGCTTACGACGTCGAGGGTTCTAGTTGATCCGATCAACGGAACAGCCTGCTTGTGAAATTAACGTGCAAGTGGCTGAGCACACCACAGACACGTGTACCCTTAACGTAGTTCTCGGGGATATTCAGCGTGACACGGCTGGCCCATTGAAATACAGGTACAACAGAAACAGGAAGTAAGAGTGAGAGAAAGTTGTGGTGAAAGAGTACAGCAGGGTTCGCCACTATCTCCTGCCGGAGCCTCGTGGAGCTTTAGGTGTTTTCGCTCAATAAACACTCACAACGCCCGGTCTGGGAATCGAAACCGCGATCCTATGACCGCGAGTCCGCTGCCCTAACCACTGGGCCATTGCGCCTCCACAATTTCATGAGTAAACCCAATTAATCAAAGCTTTACAACCTATTTTTATTATATATGCGAGACTTAACTGATTGTGTAATTTAGTATGTAGGTCGCTAGCCTGAGAAATGATCTAATTAGCTCCTCTGCTTTCGATATTGACGATCATCATCTCTTCCTTTCCTCTATTTTTTAAACACGTTGATCATTTTTAAAGCCTAAACCGACTGAATAAAATATACTTCCCTGATGAGATCTAACAAGACCGAAACATGTCTACTGGTGTCACCAGTTGGTTTTAAAGACAGGATCCACCCTTATCTACATTGTTTAGGGCTGTGGTTAAGAAGCTCGGATCTAGTTTAAAACGGGAGCACCAGTATTTTCTTAACGAAACACTAACGAAACACTTTGAAACTTGGGACACTGGTAGAATGTGTCATATAAAACATCTTTTACTCTTAGTCTTCTTAACAAAAAAAAAAAAAGGAATTCGCAAGTTATTCCATGTTAAAGTTGTCGTATTTCTGTAATTTCAACCAATCACTGACGTCTATTCAGCTGAATAGAGTTACTGCTGGGCGGTCATAAAAATGTTATTCCCTGTGACATATTTCATCCGGTTTAATCGTAATTTATACGCATATATTGTTTATATAATAAATTATGCTGTGCGTATCTATGTGTGTAACAATTTTAGATTTCGGATTCTAGAGTTAGGGTTAGTTTTAGGGTTAGGGTTAGGGGATTAATACGATATACACCGTTACAGCGCTAACTGTTATCAACTGAATAGACGTCAGTGATTAGTAGAAATTATCGAAATAAGACAATTTTTTACGTGAAATAAATTCGAATACAAAACTTTTTTTCTGTTCTATTACACAAAATAGATAAGTATACGAAGTTTGAAAGTCTTTCCGTACCAAAAACACTACATAAAACATTAATGAAAACTGGTGCCCCCGTTTTAAACTAGATCCAGAAGCTCACTTTGCAACCATGTAGTTTCGAGTTCAGTCCCACTACGCGGTAACTTGGGCTTTCTATCATAGCCCCCGAGGAGACCAAAGTCTTGTCAGTGAATTTGGTATTCCGAAACTGTCTCTAAGTCCGCCATATAAATGTATAAGTGTGTGTGTTTGTGTGCGTGCGCTTTTGTCCTCGCCCCCCACTGCTTGATAACCAGTGTTGGTTTGTTTACGTCCCCGTAACTTAGAGGTTCTTAGAGGAAAAAGAAATCGATCGAATAAGTACTGGACTTCAAAAAGAAAAAAAAGGCGATTTGTTCGACTGAAATCCTTTCAAAGCAGAGTCACAGTCCAATGAGTAAAACAAGTAAAAATTAAACGATAAACAATAACTTTTAGATTTTAAATAAACCTAGAGGGAGCTTTTGGCAACTAATCGCAGAAATAATCTGTCAGTCAGTCGAAATTTTGTAATTCACAGTACACATGTGAGACTCTAACATGCATCTAAATTTGCAAACTTTTCTTAATTATTTTTTTCATCTATTTATTTATTGCCGACTCTAAGCGCCACCGCTTTTCTCCGGACTCATATTTATAATTGTTACTCTGTTCTCCAGCTCTAGCCATACTGCTGCTCATTGCCCTTCTGCCAGGTTTTCCATTTCAGCTGAGACTCCTTTCCCGCTCTCCCTTTTTATTATTTCTATATCTCGTTATTCATTCATACATTTATTCAACCATAGTGTTTTCAGCTATTAAGCAACAACACTCTCCATCGTTTATTTGATCAGCTTTGTGGTCATGCGTGTGCTTGCCTATATACGTTTGTATATATGTATGTATGGGGTTGTGCGCGAGCGCGTTGTGCATGTCTATATTTCTTAGCTCCCCTTCCTCCTCCCAGCTTCGTCTATCTCACTGACTCGAGGTTATAAATGATAATGATGAGGTTGTTGATAATAATAATAACAACAACAACGCTAACGTTAATAACAACAGCAATAATAATAAGAAAAAATAATAATAATTTAAGTGACAACAACCAGCAGCACCAGCATTAGCAACATCAACGCTGCCGCCAAAATCAGCAACTTCCAATCTGGACGAAAACAAGGCTCTTTTTTTCTCTCTTTTACGAGCTTGAATTTATTTTTTATATTGTTTCTTATTATCGTTATTTTTTTTATTTTATATAACTTCAACCTGGTATTCCGGAAGAAGCAGCAATAAAATAAAATAAAATAATAACAACAACAATAATGACACAGACTTCAAAGCAATGACCGTCTCTTCAAAAGGAGAGAAATAATAACAAACACATACACACACAGAAAAAGAAACAAACCCCCCCCAAAAAAAACACAGAATAAAGCTATATAACTGAAAGCAAAATAAATAAATAAATAAAGAGTTTGCCCTCAATATGGACTATCATGAAGGTGGCAAAAATAATATGGCGATGAGCTTTAAACAACATGGTGACGTTAAAAAAAACATATTTAATACATGAATAAAATATAATAAATAAAAGTGAGGAATAATAAAATAGTATTGGTAGTACAACACTTAACTTTATGAATAAATAGGAATTTAATATCTCGCTTGTACTGTTTATTATAACCATTTAGAGACATATTTAAAGAACACAAATAATCAAAAAATATTTGAATAGGAACATGAATGATACAAAAGTGAATCAAATCCGAATATTCGCATTTTGTTTGGGGTTCTTTTTTTTGCTGTTTTAAAAAAAATATATACTTGTCATCTGGTTTAAAATGTAAAATTTAGTGGTATATAGGCGCAGGCATGACTGTGTGGTTGAGAAGCTCGCTCTGTAACCATGTGGTTTCAGGTTCAACCCTTTCGACAAGAGTTTTCTACTATAGCCTCGACCTAATTTTATAAAGAGAAAGTGTGTTGATATACGTCGTATAAATGTGCGTGCTTGTGCTTACCGGTGTTAGTTTGTTTACGCTTCTGTCAATTGCAGGTTTGGCAAAAGAGACCGACAGAATAAGAACCAAACTTGAAAAATAAGTAATGAGGCCGGTCTGGTAGACTAAAACAAACCTTCCAAGGCGGTGCCCCAGCATGGTCGCAGTTCAATGAATGACACAAAAAGTAAATGAAAAAATAAATATACATATACAGGCGCAGGAGTGGCTGTGTGGTAAGTAGCTTCCTTACGAACCACATGGCTCTGGGTTCAGTCCCACTGCGTGGCATCTTGGGCAAGTGTCTTCTACTATAGCCTCGGGCCGACCAAAGCCTTGTGAGTGGATTTGGCAGACGGAAACTGAAAGAAGCCCGTCATATATACGTGTATATATATATGTGTGTGTGTGTGTGTGTGCGTGTGTCTGTGTTTGTCCCCCTAGCATTGCTTGACAACCGATGCTGGTGTGTTTATGTCCCCGTAACTTAGCGGTTCGGCAAAAAGAGACCGATAGAATAAGTACTAGGCTTACAAAGAATAAGTCCCGGGGTCGATTTGCTCGACTAAAGGCGGTGCTCCAGCATGGCCGCAGTCAAATGACTGAAACAAGTAAAAGAGTATAAAAAAAAAAAGAGAGAGAGAGAGAGAGAGAGAGAGAGAGAGAGAGAGAGAGAGAGAGAGAGTAGCTGATGGGTGATAGAATTAATATGTGTGTTGTGGTAGTTATTAGACCACTATGAAAAAGTGCACGTGGCCTAGTAGCTATAAAAACATTCGAGCTCACAATCAGAAAGTCGTGGGTTCGATTTCAGAACCGGGTGGCGCATTGTGTGCATTGTTCCTCGTTGTGCCAATCCACTCAGCTGAAAATGAGTACCAGCCAACTGCCTGGGCAGTTCACTCCTTCCTCCATCTGTCACATTCTCGTTGTTCCGCCGGGTCAACGTGAGAGAGGGTATCTGTCTACTCGCGGTTACATAGATACCCAAAGCAATTAGTGAAATCGTGGTCCGAACTACCAGATCGTACTTGCTCGTGACTGAGTTCTATCTTTCACTTGTTTCAGTCACTGAACTGCAGCAAATGCTGGGGCACCACCTTGAAGAATTTTAGTTGAACAAATCGATCCAAGTGCGTATTTTTATTTTCTTTAGCATGGCACTTATTCTATTGGTATCTTTTGCCAAACCGCTAACTGATGGGAACGTAAACAAACTAACACTGGTGGTCACGAGGTGTTGGTGTTGGTGGACAAACGCAAGCAATGCATGCGCGCGCACCCCTTCACACACACACACACACACACACACAACAAGCTTCTTTCAGTTTCCGTCTACCAAATCCACTCACAACGCCCAGAGCTTTAGTAGAGGACACTTCCCCAAGATGCCGAGCAGTGGGACACTGAACCCAAGACTACATGCCACGTCTGTTGATTTTTTTCTTTCTTTTTTGTCTTCTTGGATAATTTCACAATTTGGTGTTGAAATCACGCCGAAGTCCCTTAGCTTTGTCTTTTAAAAAAATAATGGGAATATCACGGTTGAAACGCCAACGAGCATCGGTCATCTAGATCAGGGTTGATATGGGAAGTAACGACAACAACAATGTATTTAGACTCATCGAGCATAAGTTGTATATTTATACACATGCATGAATATACATCGCCATGTATATAAAACTGAACCGATTGGAAACTATGCGTGCATACGCACGTGCGAACGGATACATATAAAGAAGGATACACAGATGTGAAACAACTACTATATGCATGCATAGAAAATTCTGCGCACGCACAAACATTCATGCATGCACGCACACACATACATACATATAAAACTATCTATTTAACTCCTGGTATCATATTCTGTAGTGGAGGCGCAATGGCCCAGTGGTTAGGGCAGCGGACTCGCGGTCATAGGATCGCGGTTTCGATTAACCACACTGGGCGTTGTGAGTGTTTATTGAGCGAAAACACCTAAAGCTCCACGAGGCTCCGGCAGGGGATGGTGGCGAACCCTGCTGTACTCTTTCACCACAACTTTCTCTCACTCTTACTTCCTGTTTCTGTTGTGCCTGTAATTCAAAGGTTAAGCCGTGTCACACTGTGTCACACTGAATATCCCCGAGAACTACGTTAAGGGTACACGTGTCTGTGGATTGCTCAGCCACTTGCACGGTAATTTCACGAGCAGGCTGTTCCGCTGATCGGATCAACTGGAACCCTCGACGTCGTAAGCGACGGAGTGCCAACATCATATTCTGTAAGTCGAACTATTTTATATCCATACAGACGTACATTTTTTTTCTAATAAATGTATTTAATATTCTGTGTAAATCGAATTGCCTAATTTGCTTCTCATTACGTTTACTCGTCTAACCGGCTCAAGTTCAAATCTCTTGAGCACTTCGAAGTGTATGCTATATGAAGAACACCTGTCTCTAACCTATAAACTACACACACACACACTCGAACTCAGGCAATACATTCACTTTTATTTCCATTTCGTGCAGTGATCGTTTCTTGTAACATCTGTAAGACGCGGTGAAGAGGTTACACCCCACCGCATCCCGCTTCATTTCTGAACAACCACTGTGCAATCATTACAATCCTTCCCCCAAGGACAACGTAGATTCTTAGAAGGAAAGAGATAGAATGCGAGAGAGAAAGAAAGGGGGAGAGGGGGGAAAAGAGGGTGGGAGAGAGAGAGAGAGAAGAATGATGTCTTAGAGTATTCCAGAGATTTGAATTTGTAATGTAATTGTTATTTTCAGGCAGAGTCGACGTGACATAATATTCGATAAGGCTGGCATCCTTGAATTACGGAGACTATTCACAAGACAGGTTGTGCTAAAAGATACCATGCAGTGAGTGAGCTTGAACCCGATACTTGAAAACTGCGAATCAAATTTCTTAACCAATCGGCCATGCCTCTATCTTGTAGCTATGCTTACATACGCACGCACAAAACTGATAGGCCGTTGATACAATAAACACAAGTCCAACACACATGCACGCACGCGCGCGCTAAGGTTATACTAACATACATACTGGCTGAGTGGTAAGAAACTTGCTTCCTAACTACACGATTCTGGGTTCAGTCCCACTATGTGAAACCTTGGACAAGTGTCTTCTATAACCTTGGGCAGACCAAAGCCTTGTGAGTGGATTTGGTAGACGTAAACTGAAAGGAGCTCGTTATATGTATGTATGTATGTATGTATGTATGTATGTATGTGTGTGTGTGTGTGTGTGTGTGTGTGTGTGTGTGTGTGTGTGTATATATGTATGTATGTATGTATGTATGTATGTGTGTGTGTGTATGTATGTATGTGTATTTGTTGTTTCCCACCATCACTTGATAACCGATGCTGTTGTGTTTATATTACCGTAACTTAGCAGTTCGACAAAGAAACCGACAGAATAAATACTAGGCTTACAAACAATAAATCCTGGGGGCGGTTTCAACTGAAACCCTTTAAGGCGGTGCCCCAGTATGGCTGCTTTCAAATGACCGAAACAAGTAAAAGAATAAAATATACACACAGAGCTTTAAAACCGAGTTCAACTGGTACAACGATCCAAGGGAGGTCGGGGAGCTGATGAGAGAGCCCGTAAATATCGTACACACACACACTCTCTCTCTCTCTCTCTCTCTCTCTCTCTCTCTCTCTCTCTCATACACATGCACGTGTGTTCGCTCAAACTACTAAAAAATTGCAGGCAGTTTCTCCCTAAAATCACCCTCTTGCACCCTAGAAGAGAAATTAAATAAGACGGCACTGGGTTCTGAGTGGAAAAGAAAACGGGGGGGGGGGGGGAATAACAAACACAAAACAAAACAGAACAAAAAAACCTTGATGATCACAACTAAGGTGCCTTTGATTATAGGCCGGCTCGGGCGAATGCCGAAAAGCAGTTAAACAACAAAACAACAATTGATAAAACATTCATGTTGCGCCAATGTGTGCAATGAACAAAGCGAGAGAGAGAGAGAGAGGACTAGGAGGAGGAAAGTGGGGGAAATTTGCCTGAAGAGAGAGAAAAAAAACACTAACTCATAAACTAACAGGTCGTTCGTTATAAGAAGTCATCGGGGCAGAGTTAACGCGTGTGCAGACAGAATGTATCACTTCCGGCATCATCACAGGCATCCACACTACCATTTCACCACAGCTAAATATAATTCTACTCATATCTAGTATGCATTATAGGAATTGACGCCAATGCTTGACACGCAGCTTGTGCCGCCAGCAGCAGGCTTTGACTTTGCTCCAACCCCCATGAAAAACACAAAATAATACACTTCAAAAGTGCAGCCCCACCCCTCGGACCTTAAAAAGCCGCTTGCGAGGACCGCTTCCCTTAATCATTTAGCCATGCATGTGACGGGATTTGAACTGAGAGCATAAAAGGCCGAAACTGAATATGTAATGGTTTTTAACAGGTATAAGTGTTACAGTACACTAGCTGCTTTTATACCTCTCTCTCTCCCTTTTTCTCTATCTATATGTGTGTTTGTGAAAAAGGCGCATGGCCCAGAGGTTAGAGCGTCGGGCTCACAATCATTAGGTAGTGACTTCGATTCCGGGATCGAGCTGTGTGTTGTGTTCTTGAACAAGACATTTTATTTCACTTTACTCCAATTCACTTAGCTATAGAAATGAGTTGCGACATCACTGGTGCCGAGCTGTATCAGCCTTTGCCTTTCTCTTAGATAACATCGGTGGCGTGGAGAGGGGTGGGGTGGCGTGGTTTGCATGGGCGACAGCTGGTCTTCTATAAACAACCTTATTCGGACTTGTGTCTCGAACAAGGTTTCTTAGTGCAATCCCAAGATCATTCATGACCGAAGGGAGTATTATACCCTTTATATAATATATACATAAACACAAACAATATATGTATTTAGAAGCATACATATATTTAAAAACCCTTTGGACAGAAAAAGTCGAAGGATCCAAACCCACATGTGTAAACATGGAAAACATTCTACCATTGGATACAGAAATTTGAAGGATTGCAGAGGAGCTGGCACAGGACTGCCAGTGATGGAGAGCACTGGTGGACCTGGTCGGCTTTACGCATGACTACATCTTTGGGACCACTAGCCTAGGACGACCCCAGCCCCGTCAAGCAAGAACATGAAACAAAAGCAAGCAAGCTTTGGCCCAATGAAAGAGGGTCTTTCATATAAATGGTTGAGAGAGCGTGTACAAACTGTTCCTTAACGTCCATGTATACATTTTATATAGCTTGCAAATTGTTATATCTCATATAGAATATAAAAATATTTGACATTTTAAACTAAAATCGTAACCATAGATCGACAGAAGCATGACAAAAGAGAAAACGCACACACCCATGCACATATATATATATATATATATATATATATATATATATATATATATATATATATATATGCGCATATATACACATGCGCATATAATTATGTATTTGCTATTGATGAATGCACAAATATTTTATGCCTTTGTGTGGAGTTTGAGTGTGGTTTGAAACATGTTGCTCCTATTTGTACTATTCCAATTACTCATGTAACGAAAAATTTGGTTAACGAACAAGGCTCTAGAATAGTGTATGTTCGTATATTGAGACCCAACTGCGTATATAGGGAGGAAGAGAGAAAGGAAGTGAGACGGAGGGAGAAATGCTGTTTTGTTAACTTCCACATAAAAGCTCTCATGTCTGTGTCATAAGAACAATATGTCGTTCGAGCAACCAGCAAGGTGATTAATGATAGTAAAAACGCCTACGCTGATTCAATCTTTGTTAAGAAAGCAGTGTGACCGAAGAAAAGACTAATCTGATGGTCTGCTGTCCACGAAATGTGACTGGATGATGAGAGATGGCCTGGAAAAGTAGCTGAACTTCCCATCATATATCTTGGTTTGGGATGCCATAAGATTATCTTACTGGAGTTAACTGAGTCTGGGAGGAGAGCGGAATTCAATGAGTTGGTGAAGGACTGCTGCGAGAAATGTTGGCGCACCGGGTCTTTGCCAGAGCAAGTGGGCCGTCGATGTCTGGTAGGTCGCTTCCTTAGGAAGGCCTACGGGACCCTAGGCATTACAGGAGTTGAACAGAACTAACAGGGACAATGTTAAAACTGCAGAGACATCTGGTTGGTTCTGGCTAAAAAGAGGTTAGCATTGGTTTCGGTTGAATACCATTTGGGCACAGGCAGCCGAAACTAATTGAACCTCCGTCGGATCATCTGGATACCAGCGTATGTTGCACAAATCGAAAATATCCAGTGATCCGAAGATGAAGTGTCCAAACATTGCATCCGTATATATGTTGAACTCACTTCTAAACAAAAAAATTAATTGAACAAATACTGTTTTAAAATGTATTCTTTTCAATGATTCCCTCAACGTTTGTTTTTACCAACAGAAAGAAACCCAAAGATGAATATACAGCATAACTGCTGGATTTAATCTCTAGGTAAATAATGTGTCTGCTCTCAACTGAGTCCTGATAGAGCAGACCTCTAATCAATCCAACCATAACCATCTCGTCTTATTGTAAATTTAGCACTGCATTGTGCAATGTATCTATCCTTTTCTTTAAAAAGACAGTAGCGTTTGACTTGAGGAAGATTTGGTTGCTCTTTCTAGGAGCTGAGCGACCACGTAGAGACTCCTACGTTAGTTCGCAATGTGGTCTTACACATTATAACAGAACAAAAGTAATCGATTGCATCGACCCAGTTTATCACTGGCGCTTAATCTATCGACCCGGGAGAGATGAAAGGCAAAAATGTACTCCGACGGGAATAGAACACAAAACGTAAAGGGACATAACTACATTCAACAAAGCTTTTTTAGTCTGGCGCACTTTTGTTTCCACCACGCACCAGTCTTAGCCCCGATAATTAATATTTATAATTATACTTTAAATACCTAAATAACTATAAAAAAATCTCTTTAACTCTCTTTTTTCCTACTCTGTCTCCGTCTGCGTGTATGTGTGTGTGTGTATAAATATGTAAGTATCTCTCTCTCTCTCTTTCTATATATAAATATCCATCCATTTATCTACGTCACTATTTAATTGTTTGTCTACTAATCTATCTATCAATTAACCATCAATTTATGTCTATATGTGGCTATATCTATCTATCTATCTATCTATCTATCTATCTATCTATCTGCATGTATTATACACACATAATTATCCGTTAATCCATCTATTTATCTTCATTTGTCTGTCAATCTAACCATGTATCAAAATATTCAATTACCCATCTATATATCTATTTATGTTACTATTCTATTCAATTAGCTATCAGTCCAGCTATATATATGTCCCTATTTCTCAATGCACTTATCTATCTAAATATTGAATTATCTTCCCCTCTATGTCTTTGTCTCTCTCTATCCCTATCTATCCAAATATTCACTTTTTTCCCCCCATCTATCTGTCTGTCAATCTGTCTCCAATTATCCATTGATCAAACGGTCAGACTATAATCTACAACCAGTGCCCTCTATTCCAAGGACAGTCATATCATCTAGTACTGTTGCCATCTCTACGAAACAAACCGGCTGATTCCAGAACAGATGGAATATTGATTTAAGCAAATGCTTCTTTCATTATCTTGTTGATCTCTTGTAGTCTCTTGGAAACCTGCCGGCGCTTAAGCGATAGGAGAATGTCCCAGTAATTGCAAGCAATTCACGGACTTTCCGCAGTGACATCTGTATGAAATAAGAATATCACCACCCACTCTGAAAGTTATTTGCTATTCGGTGTTTCCTGCCACTTAGTAAATTACCAACATTTGCAAACCACTAAGAGTCAATGAATTACCCAATAATTTAAGAAAATAGGCGGTGATATTTATACTCCATGAAAATGTTGCGCAAAGTCCATGAACTTGTAATTGCTGCTTAAATGGTGGTAGGTTTCTAAGATTCACGGAGATCAACAGGATAATAAACCCGTCATGTCTCAATCAACATTCCGACTTGTTTTGTTTTGTCCAGATGTCAAAAGTGCCACATAGTACGACTTTATGTCCTTGGACTAGAGGACACTGCCTACTCTACCGTATTACTGTAATGGATTCTTTCACCGCAGTTAATATCCTTAACTGCATTCTTCTTTTGGGTTCTGTCGTTTATCGGCAGGACAAATGAAAATTTCCAAATACAGGGGTACCTTGACTTACGAGTGTCCCAACTAACGAGTTTTTCGAGATACGAGCTGTCTCTCGGCCGATTTTTTGCTTTGAGTTGCGAGCTAAAATTTGGGTTACGAGTCAGGTTTAGATACCCCACCGCTAGTTGGCGTAGCGAACGCCACAGTGAACGCCATAACATCCGCCCAGCATCCCGTGTTTCACTCGATAGCTAGACAGATATGCATGTTAACAAGTGCAAAGATCATTAGTATATCGATAGCTAGACAGACATATGTGTTAGCAAGTGTGAAGATCACTAGTGGATCATTAGCTAGACGGGTGTTAAAATGCTTACTTAGTCGTTTCAGGCTACAGAAGCATCAGTGTTGTGCTCGCAATTGTGCTTGCAGTTATTTTGCAAAACTTCCGAAAAAAGTGAGTGCGAAGGACTGTGCTGAGAAGAAGCGGATGATGTGCATTGAATTAAGAAAGAAATTATCGAAAAACATGACCAAGGTGTGCGTGTAGTCGACATGGTGAAGCAGTACGAGCGTAGCATTCTACGACCTGCACCATACCGAAGCAGAAGGAGTCGACAAAGGCTATAACGCCAGCCAAAGGCGTTAAAATTTCTAAACAGCGGACATCTATCCATGAAAATATGGAGAAGTTTCTGATGGTGTGGTTGAAGGAGAAACAGCTCGTAGGAGATTTCGTGACGGAAACTATAATCTGCGAGAATGCACGAGCTATTTACGCTGATTTGCTGCAGCAGACCCCAGACACTTGTACGGACGAGACATCGGGCGAACCGTTTAAAGCTAGTCGGGGGCTGGTTCGAGAATTTTAAAAAGAGAACCGGCATTCACTCCCTTGTCAGGTATGGTGAGGCAGCAAGAGCGGATACGAAGGCAGCTGAGGGTACCTCAAAACTTTTGCCGGAATTATAGCAGCCGAAAGATACATCCCCCAGCAAGTCTTCAACTGTGACGAGACAGGACGTTTTTGGAAGAAGATGCCAAGGAGGACTTACATAATGGTAGAGGAGAAGAGGATGCCAGGCCACAAACCTATGGAAGATAGGCTAACCCTCGCTCTGTGCGCCAATGCGAGTAGCGACTGCAAGATTAAGCCGTTGCTCGTTTATCGTTCGGAAAACCCCAGAGCTTTTAAGTCACATAAGATTCTGATAGAAAAACTGCAAGTTATGTGGAGGGCAATTCCAAAGGCGTTGGTCACCAGATAGTTTTCTGTGGAGCGGATGAATTTGATCTTTGGTCCTGGCGTTAAGAAATATCTCCAGGAAAATAACCTACCCATGCAAGCCCTTCTTATCCTGGACAATGCATCTGTTCACCAACCTAACCTCAAAGATGACATCTTCGAAGGGTCCAAGTTTATAAAAGTTCTCGACCTTCCACCCAGCACCACCCCTACCCTGTAGCCCATGGACCAACAGGAGATTTTTTAATTTAAAGAAGTTCTTCACCAGCACCTGTTCCGCCGCTGCTTTGAGGTGACGGAGAGCACAAACCTCACCCTTCGAGAATTCTGGAAGGACCACTCGAATATCGTGATATGCCTAAGAATTATCGATATGGCCTGGCAGGGTGTTACAAAGAGGGTCTTGACCTCTGCGTGGAAGAAACTGTGGCCTGAGGTTGTGTCTGAAACTGACTTTGAAAGACTCGAACCTGAAGCGGCAGTGGTGGAGGAGAGTGTATCTCTCGGCAAGTCCATGGGCCTGGACGTGGATGAAGGTGACATCAATGAGCTCATCGAGGAGCACTCCGAGGAACTGACAACGGAAGAGCTAAAGGAGCTACAGACGCAGCAGCACACGGAGGTTTTGCAGGAAATAGGTGACGCGGAGGAGACGGAGGGGGTTATCTCTACAAGGAAATGTTGAGAATGTGGGAGAAACTTTCAGACTTTATTCAAAAGAAACACCTAGGAAAAGTTGCAGCTGGGCGAACTATTTAATGACACTTATCTAACTTATTTCAAAAGTACTCTGAAAGTGAGGATGAAACAGACCTTATTGGACAGGTTTTTATTGAAAACTCCTGCAGATGAAAGTGAGGAAGGCGTAGAGAAAAGGGAAAAAATCAGTTCAACCTTTTTCCTCCACCTCCGTCAACATTCTCAAGTCGTTTGATCTCCAAGGTAAATGCTGTACGTAATACTTAATAAAAACAGTTTATTGCAGTACATTCTGTTGTATTGTTTTTATACAGTATTCGTTATTTATAAGTACGTGTTTATTATTCAAAAACACGTAACAAAAAAAATTGCAGTGTTTTTTTTTTGTTTTTTTTTTTTGTGGGGCCGGATCAGATTTGAGGCATTTCAATTCATTTCAACGGGAAAATTTGATTTGACATACGAGTAGAGTTACGAGCTCCGTCACGGAACGAATTAAACTCGTAAGTCAAGGTACCACTGTATTCAGTTACAGCTATTTAAACATCTACAACCACACATAATCTACTATGTTTACATTACATTTATTTCTTGAGGTTATCAACATTTTCGTCGCCCCACTGTGTCCTTATCACTGATACAATTCCAGTGCAACTGTTTGAAACTTAACTACTCTAGAACTAAATAGAAATGTTAAAACAACAGTTTTTGTGTATTTTTACACAGCTAAAATGACTCTTCCAAATTGCTTCAGTTTCAATACATATTTCAGAGCAAATCACTTGCAGGACAAGTTCAACCCCCATATCTTCAATATCATATACCAATGGCAATTTAAAAACCCAATAAATTTGAAATTCACTGGTTTCTGCGACCCTTTATCAGGATAATTTTTATCTGATATTGGAATAACTAGAAAACGGCCAGAAGATACGGGCTTTTTTGAAAGATTCTCATTATCCTTCGCGATAGGCAATGCTGCCAACGTCCTACTCGGTGCCTATTTGCTTTTAGACGTGTGTGTCTTATATAAGAATTCATACTGAAGAAACTAGAACCACTGCGGCTATACTGGGTCATCACCTTGAAGGGTTTATATACATACATACATATATGGTGGAAGTCAACTCGTGACTGAGTAAGACCACTTCCAAACTCAATAGGGCCCTGCAAACATTCCAAGAGTCCAAAACTAGTGGCACAACAGAAGTGTGAAACAACCAGAAACCAACAGCATTTTATACGTTTGCCTTCTCCTAGAGGAGAGTTTTAATGAGAAGTAAAGGTCCTTCGTTCCCAGTAGTTTACATGCTAATTAACCCATAGTAGGGACTCTAACAGGTGCTACTACTCCAGATCAGAGTAGATCGGGGAACAATAGTAGCTAAGAGGTGGTTCCGCGTTTCTCAAAATCCTGGTACACCCCCTGCTACCGGATGCAGTATAACTCATACCTAGGACATTTTACACACACACATACAAGAAAATCGCAGCCGGTCGCACAACCGTTTTTCAAAGCAACTGCTGGCTGATAAAGTAAACGTGGAGATATAAACTTAACGGTTGCCAAAATAAAGTGGCAGTCGGGTGTTGTAGAAAAACCGTCTCCATCCAACCTTCACGTCTTGGACATTTCGGTAGGTCACGTATAAGTGAGTCTGTTAGCTCATAAGCATCTGAAAACACATTCACGAAAGGTATAATGAAAACGTACACACACTCAAAAGCGCATGCCAATGCGTGTTGATTGCGAGTAACAACTGTATTTTCCGACATACAAGTCAACATAATATTGAAGTGTTAACATTCAAACATCGTCACTACCTTTCCAAATCCTACTGCATTTCCCATGGAATTCTTGGTCTTAAAGAGTCGTCTTGGTGTATAAGTTGAACAATCATTTTGGACTGTAAATTTCAATCTGAAAAATTCGATTTGTATGCCAGAAAATACGGTAATGTTTCCTTTCCCTTTATTTATGATCTTTGAGAAAGTATTAGCTATTATGTCTAGCATGTGAAGGACCACGTACAAGCTCCCAACGCTGCTTCCTGTCTCAGTTGTGAGCCATTTCAGTTCACTTTGTTCACTTTGTGAAAGAAAGGCATGAATGTCTCAGCTAGCACTTTTACCGTTTCTCCTTAATTCAATCACCGAATCATTCAATATAGCTAACTTCTGTATTGCTGAATGTCAGTGATTATAAATCTTCAAACAAAATTGCAGTCACTTGATTTGATGTCTGAAACTATTTATTGTGCGGCTGCGTTTGAAATAATAAATAGTTTATCAGTTCACAACCACCACAGCTTGACAACAACTGCCAATAATTTACTTAGCGGATTAAAAGGGATTAGAAGGCTTCAGATATTTAATTGACACGATCCGATACATTGTAGTTATCTATTTTATTGACTCCGTGAGAAGGCTAAAAATCTACGCTGTTTTGTTATTAAGGACTTGCATTCGATTTGTGATTACTTCCCTTTAAAAAGCGCCGCTCGTTGCTTAGCGCTACGTCAGCTCTGATCGAACAAACCTTATCCTATGGTCAAAGGCATTCATGTTATTCCGGAGATTCACTATTGGGTAATACTTGTTTCAAAACATGTATATTAGTGGGTACAGTGCAGCAGTAGATACATCTCTTCACGTTCTAAAATCAAACCACACCCGAATCGACTTTGACTAAGCTGGCTAAATAGAATTATTGGGGTTAGAGTAATCAACTAGACATCGCCCTCACTCCAAGGGGAAACAAAAAAGAGAAGAAAAAAAATGTGTGGAGTTGTATCAATGTTTAAAATGGTAGTCGTAGCAAATTTCATTAAAAAACATCCATTTTTCTGGAAGTTATCAGGAAACAGAATAAGCTCGAGTGAATTATCCGAAACTCCTCCCCTTCTTTCCGCCGAAAAAAAATTTCAAAACAAATTCCGATACAATCAGAATCTGAGCCACCTGGAAAGTATTTGTAGAACATTCCATTAAAAAAATATCCATTTTTCTGAAAGTTATGAGGAAACAAATTCAGTAGAGGGTACGTACACTCGTGTAGGCAGAATGTTGATATCAATAGTACTCAACAAGAAAAACGGATTCTAACTGACCATCCCATTTAGTTTTCCGAGACATAATATATCTAGAATTACATTATCCAATACATTCTTCGTTTAAAAGACGCTGAGGTTTGATTAGAAGGAGATTTATTTGGCTACAAGAGCAAGTAGAACAACCATGTAAAAGCTCTGTTGAAGTGCAACCAAATCTTCACATTCTTCTTTACTGTCTTAGAAATAGTGGTATCTCTTTTACTCTCTTTTACTTGTTTCAGTCATTTGACTGCGGCCATGCTGGAGCACCGCCGTTTAGTCGAGCAAATCGACCCCAGGAATTATTCTTTGGAAGCCTAGTACTTATTCTATCGGTCTCTTTTGCCGAACCGCTAAGTTACGGGGACGTAAACACACGAGCATCGGTTGTCAAGCGATGTTGGGGGACAAACACAGACACAAACATATACACACACACATATATATATATACATATATACGACGGGCTTCTTTCAGTTTCCGTCTACCAAATCTACTCACAAGGCTTTGGTCGGCCCGAGGCTATAGTAGAAGACACTCGCCCAAGGTGCCACGCAGTGGGAATGAACCCGGAACCATGTGGTTGGTAAGCAAGCTACTTACCACACAGCCACTCCTGCGCCTATGTACACTATAAAGTAGTCCTGAATTTAATAATGAAAAAAAAAAAAAAAAGACGTGATGGTTACAGCTTAAATATCAGGCGAACGATATAGGTTTGTCACAGAAATATATTTCTTCAACTCATAGCCGCCATCAGCACCTAGACTGAAGTATAGTATAAATGGGGAAAAAAAAAAGAACATAACTATGGGCTGTGCTTAGTCCACTGATGGCGAACACTTTTTGTTCAGGATATCGAAATTATAATTTCTTTAGCAACCTCATTATTAGTGTTATTTGTTTCTGATGAATGCTTGTAGATAAACTTTTTATGACGATCGAGCTAGAAGGTTTTTTTTTTCTTCTCTAAACCCATCACTATACCACAACAAAACAGTGTCACTGTTGACTAGGGACTTCGTAAGAAATGTTGCAAAGATCACCAAGGTTTCTTTGGGGTCTCAGATGCTGCTGCCTCCTCTCAAAATTCAAAGGGACTGGAAATTGTTTCTGATTGAGGGGGGGGGGGCCTTGGCTATCCGGATCCAGTTGAACCCCTCTCTCATAGACCCTACTGTTTGCACGTCTGTCATCGCCCCACCCTCATTGGCCAAGTCATTGAGTACTTATAAATCGATCAGTGCTGACTCGGGGCTACACGATAACAGCATGAACGAGAAGAGGATTGGAGAGGTTTGACATTCGGTATGTGCGATTGGGGTATGGATGGACTGGGTGCACCAAGTTCGATTAAGCTATTTCATTTTATTTACTCAACCTTTTCTTTGTATCAATGACTTACATTCGTAAGCAGCAACTAAATGGAAAGATGATGGAACGTAGGGTCTCGGTCTGGCTAAATTATCCAAGACAGGCCATTATATATAAAGGTAACACTTTCACATATTCTTCGAATGAGATAACGTTTTCATTTTAATCTACTAACCTACAACCAAAACGAAAACACTATTTGTTGTCTCTTCCAACGCTCCGAGACAAAGGGAAAAAAAAAACAAAAACAAACCAAAAGTTAGATTCGTTAGCCACTCCTCAATAACCGTCCTCATCGAATTTTCTATATACTCGTTATTTGGACAAAAAATCTTGTGCAATATGGAAAGCAGTTGTTGACTGTGGTTTAACTCCCGAGTTTAAAAACGTTACAAATGTTTAGAAAGAATCTTGATTACGTCCTTGCCATCAATCTTTAGTACTCGTTTAGCAGACATAGCTAATGGCTGGCTGTGCCTCATGAATACTCTTTCAGCTACTCCAGAACAGTTTTGCACTGTCGCACTCACTTGAATGTAAATGCATGTATAGTTCATATTAGCCAGATTTAAGTCAATGAGGGATCTTCTACATGATTGTTTGACTTGCTAAAAGTAGCAGACAAATCTCCTTCAAATCACACCCCGCCGTCTTAATAGAGAAAAGACACATAAGATAATACAATCTGAATATCCTCTAAAAGGACGATATGGTCGTAGCAAGAATGTTTTCAATTATGAGCTTACTCAATCGAGAGTAACCGGGGCTGAAAAACAACAACTAAAGACGCCTTCACGTAAACATTTAATTATCTAAAAATGGCAACCAAATATCACTCAAACGACATCTTATAATCATAAGAATAGAAGATCATGCATTGATAACCTAGAGTGAAATAGTAACAACACTTTGAAAGACTGCGACCAAATCTACTTCAAATCCATTTTATGGAGAAAAAAAAACAACAAAAATGACACCTTGAATAATGTAGTCCTTGATACACTCTATCAAAAAAAAAAAAAAAAAAGAATTGACGGTCACGGTTGATTTGAAGCTGAATATATATGTATGCCTTACATGTAAATTACATACATACATTCTCTCTCCCACCTCTCTCTTTCTCTTGTTCATATTTGTGTTAAAACACTAAATTGCGATATAATCGCAATCCATACCATCTGAAATATCCATTTCGTGTGAATTATCCGAAACTCCTCACACCTATATTGAATAACTTTTTTTTGCAATAAATGCCCATATAATCGGAATCTATACCATTTGAAAGGTATTTGTAGAAAATTTCATTAAAAATATTCATTTTTATGAACAAAAAATCGGAGGGAGCACAATTGTGTAGTTATACTGACTGGTTTACTGCAATAGCTTTTGTTGCTACAACTATTGTTAACTGCGTCTCTAGAATATTTTCCTGTGTGGGGAAGGGGAATAGTCATAGTTTTGCAGACTTTTTCAGACCAATAAAGTCTGATTGATAATGTTCAGCTTGACTGTTTGCAGGCTGACGACTGTAGGGTTAATGTACACTACGAGAAAACTCCAGAAGAGTCTTAGTTCCGGGAAGGAAGGATCTGCCTAAACATTTACCACTCTGTGGAGATGACATGAGGAGGAGTGGCTTGTGGGTCATGTAGGCTGGGCAGTAGCGTGGCTAAGGGGGTGATTGCACTGAAAAGCGGTTTCAATGCTGTACAATGCTTTATCCACTCAAAACAAATGCACCTACAGAGGAACTTCTTGGATTCTTGGAATATTTGCACTGACTTGTTGAGTGGTCTTACTCGGTCACGAGTTGACTTCGACCATATGTGGGGCACAAGAGCGATCCGTCCTGGGCGAAGCTTTTATGGGACGCAACACCTTTGAATTTGCTGTATAAGCCTGTATAGGCCGCAACGGCCTAGGGAGGGTGGTACACACTCTAGCTACGCCATAGAGGCTTGGTGTGGGGCTGTATTGATTCTGCCCTAGGGTAAAGAGGTCCGAACTGGACAGACCTGTGATCAAAGGTATTCAAGCTTTTTTTCTTTCTTTTTCTAATACAGTGTATTAGGGTGTAACGTGTAATTTAAAGGAAATTTGCCTGCTCTTTCCAGTAGGTCAAACTACTGTTTGATTTGTATGGTTGGGGATTTCTAAAACGACTATTAATTTATGTTAGGGATACTTGAAGTTAACTGTTGCCCCTAACATTAGGTAATTCTCATTCTTAAGAAGGAGGAATATGGTCTGAGGGTGATTTGGCTGCAGTTTCTAGCTAGTTGGATGATTTACTAGAAATAGCAACCAAGTCTATATACCCCTCTTCCTATTAACTCGTCATAAATGTATAGCCAGCCATCGACCGTGAACACGCACAGCGTGACAGAATGTACCATGTTTTCGCTAATTCGATTAGATGCCTGCAGAATCACAAACAGATATTGACATCCTCTCAGTCCCCTTACCCTTGTCCCAGTGGAACATCCAGGGTGTGAGAGTTGGAAGGAAAGGGCTGCACTAACACCCGGCTCGTATTCATTTCTGTTGAGTATACGAGGACAACGTGAAATGAAGGCTAAGCACTAAGCTGAGTACTAGACTACGCATCTTTACTCAACGATTCAGTATTCCATTTCCTAACAATATGGGTGAAGAATACCTCAAAATAGTGTTCTGCATAAATATGGGAACGTTTCACATATATAACTTCGCAAGTTAGAAATCTTCGGCCAACTGAGACTATCCAACAAGGGGAATGACTCCGTAGAAACTGGCAGTCGGGACGTTTTACGTTTCCACAGTAGGTTATTATCATCAATTCATAAAAATATTCAAAGTTGGCAAAGTTTTCAAAATATAGCGGAAGTAGTCCAAAAGTAAATTGAACCAGGAACCATGTGGTTAGAAAGCAAACTTCTTACCACAAAGCCAAGCCTATGCATACTTTTTTACACACACACACACACACACAAATATATATATTATATATACATACATATGCATAGACACACACACATATATATACATAAGTATACATACGCACGTGTGGCATATATATATATATATATATATATGATATATTCTTTTATACGTTTTAGTCATTTTACTGCGGCCATGCTGGAGCATCGCCTTAAAGGGCTTAGTCGGAGGAATCGACCCCAGGACTTATTCTATCGATCTCTTTTGCCGAACCACTAAGTTACGGGGACATAAACACACCAACATCGGCTGTCAAGCGATGGTGGTGGTGGTGGGGGGGACAAACACAGACACATAGGTACACACACACACACACATATATATACACACACACGTATATATATACGACAGGCTTCTTTCAGTTTCCGTCTACCAAATCCAATGATAAGGCTTTGGTTGGCTCGAGGCCACAGTAGAAGACACTTATCTAAAATGCCACGCAGTGGGACTGAACCAGAAGCCATGTGATTGGGAAGCAAACGTCTTACCACACAGCTACGCCTGCGCCTACACACACACACACACACACACTCGCATCTAAACATATGTACATACACTCTAAGTTGCATAAATTTCTGAAAGGCTCTGTATAACTATAAACGTTACTTCTAAGCCCAATCGAGTGACACTCTGCTTCTGTGGTCCAGGCTGATTTTTTCTTTCGCGTTTAACATTGAACACTCCGGTGGTGACCACAGTGAATGGGTATGTAAGGTGATAACTTCGTTAGGGTAAGAAATATATCTCTCTTTCTGTAATACTTGTTTCAAGTGTGCATCTACGAGGGATTGCTGAAAAGTTCATGGCTTTAAGGGTATCGCGAAAAGCTTAGTTGGAGGCCCGTGTTCTTCTACAGGGCTTAGAAAAACCGAAGGACCGCTGCAATAAGTCTCTGAATCTGAGAGGGGAATATGTTGAATAAAATCATAATTAACTGATCTAACTGTATTTTCTTTTACCCAACAAGCGGGCCGCACTACTAAAGCCAGGAACTTCCACCCTTAGATCAGGCACGAGCAACCTTTTTCGAGAAGCAGGCCACATAAGACATGACTCATCAACAAGGCAAACCGCGCTATTAAAACAAATTAAGGTAATTTTCGTTAGGTATGCCAACCAGTAAGTCACGCGGGCAGTAACTGATCTAGATGTTAACGTTATTTGCTATATATTCCTAGTCAGGCCCTATATCCTCCAATATGTACTTACTGTTTTTTTTTCTCTAACGGAAAAGGTGTGAGTTCAGGAAGATTTGATTGTTATTTCTTGTAGATCGAGTGACCACGTAGAGCAGGAGGAGCCCATGACCGTGAATAAGGTTTCGTCTTTACTAAAGAAGTTCTCTAAAACCTAATTTTTGGTTAATTAAAATATTATAACACTTTAATCAGTGTTGCTTAGTGTGATGACGAGGAAAGGAAGCGAATAAGTAAAGCCATTTAAGAGCGTTCGATAAAATGCCTCGCGGTATTTGCTTCAATTCAATGACTTTAAATCCTGCCGAGGTTAACTTGTCTCGTTTGTGTCGCTATGAGGGGAGATAAATAAAAGTTCAAATCTAAGTACAGGGTGGGTGGGTTCATCTCTTGACCTGCTCCTTCTTCTTGGAACCACTTATGTTAATGAAATCACCCGCAGCGACACTTTCTCCAGAAATGGAAAAGTGCTGAGTAGAGGGGGTGGATTTAGTAATCTTTTCTCATAGGAAAACTGACATCACACACACCACCTTGAAGGGTTCAGTCGAACAAATCGACCCTAGTACTTATTTAAAAAAAAAAATTGGTACTTATTCTACCTGTATCTTATGTCGAACCGCTAGATTCTGGGACGTAAACAAACCAACACCGATTGTCGAGCGGTGGTGGTGAGGAACAAACAAAGACCTTCGATTGAAGCCTCCAAGGTGTGGTGTGTGTGTGTGTGTGTGTGTGTGTGTGTGTGTGTGTGTGTGTGTGTGTGTGTGTGTGTGTGTGTGTGTGTGATGTCAGTTCTTCTATGAGAAGAGGTTACTAAACTCATCCTCACTCAAAACTTTTCCAAGAAGTGGTGCAGAGGGAATGAACCCCAGTCCACATGGTTGCCACACAACTATGCCTATATGAATTTGAAAAATGAAAGTTTCATTCTTTTTTACTCAGTACAGATGCATTTCACTCGTCCTCAACTCTTTAGCATACACATTACTCTATCAAATGTAATATTTATTCATTCACATTGTTTTCAACTAATCATTTATCTTCCTGTAGTGTTGAGATTTTGATGATGTGATTTATAGATTATCAAAATGACATTGTAGGGTAGGTGCGAGAGGCAGGATCAGGTCAATTTGAATATAAAACAGGTAGAATATTTGGGTCAGATATAGCTGGTTTAAATGCTAAAGGGTTAAGCACTTGCTACTCAATGTTAGATTTTGGGGTTGGTCAGGGCGGTGAGTGGAGGCTCATGGCCTAGCGGTTAGAGCAGCGGACTCGCGGGTTCGAATCTCAGACCGGGCGATGTATGTGTTTATGATATATGTATGAGTGAAACACCTAAGCTCCATGTGGCTCCAGCAGACGATAAGGGCGAACTTCTGCTGACTCTTTCACCACAGCTTTCTCTCACTCTTTCCTCCTGCATCTAGCAGCTCACCTACGACGGACCTGCGTCCCATCCAGGTGGGGAACCTTTTGGTCAATGAAATCGGGAAACCGACCCTTATGAGCCAGGTATGGCTCGAGAAGGAACAAACAACAAGGGCGGCGAGCTGGTAGAAGCATTACCGCACCGGACAAAATGCTTATCGGCATTTCGTCTGTCTTTACATTCTGAGCTCAAATTGCATCGAGGACAACTTTTCTTTTCATCCTTTTAAGGCGGCGGGCTGGCAGAATCATTAGCACGCCGGACAAAATGCTTAACAACATTTCGTCTGTCTTTACGTTCTGAGTTCAAAACCCACCGAGATCGACTTTAACTTTCATCCTTTCGAGGGCGATAAAATAAGTATCAATTGTACAATGGAGTCGATATAATTGACTTACGACCTTTCCCGAAATCCCTGGCTTTCCGCCAAAATTTGAAACCGTTATTTTGGAGTTGGTAAAGCTATCAACACTTGTAACACCATAAAGTTGAAGAGATAAGTAAACGAAGTGGCCGCCGCCATTACTAGAAATAGCAGCTTAAATGACTCAGATTACACCCAAATGTCATTGAAAATTAAAACATTGGATTATGAAGTCCTGGATACTACTGTATCGGACTTTAAGATTGGATGGTCACGGTTATAATGTCTTTGATTATGGAACTGCTAAGTACTAACAGCAACAACAACAGCTAGAAAGCTGATATATAATTAAAGATAGCTTAATTGACGGCATAATTAATAAGCTCAAATTATCTTTTCTCTTTTGTTTCAGTTATTAGACTGTGGCCATGCTGGAGCACCCTCTTCAAAGGGTTTTAGTCGAACAAATCGACCCCAGTATTTTAATTACGGGGACGTAAATACATTAACACTGTTGTCAAGAGGTGGGGGAAGCAACAAACACACACACACATTTCCATCTAACAAATTCACTCACATGACATTGGTCGACCAGGGGTTATAATAGAAGAAATTTGCCTCAGGTGCTGCGCAGTGGGATTGAACCCGATACCAAGTGGTTGCAAAGTAAGCTTCTTAGGGGATTTTTTTTCTCTTTTTCATTTTTCTTTTCAAGAAACCCCAACAAATATTTCTTGGGTTTTTTCCCTGGTAAACTCTGAACTGCCTGCAGAGACATTTTATCTGTCACCATCCTGTCTTACGGACTACATTATCTAATACCTTCTCTTTCTCCAGAGTGGTGGGGATTTAACTATTTCTAGCAGGTCGAGCGATAGCATAGAACAGTGGTTCTCAACCGGGGACCATATGACCCTTGGAAGGTCCACAATATACAACATATATATATATTTTTTTATACAGTAGGCGCAGAAGTGACTGTGTGGTACCTTGGGCAAGTATCTTCTACTATAGCCTCGGGCCGACCAAAGCCTTGTGAGTGAATTTGGTAGACGGAAACTGAAAGAAGCCTGTCGTATATATGTGTATATATATATATATATATATATATATATATATATATATATATATATATGTGTGTGTGTGTATGTGTGTGTGTGTGTGTGTGTGTGTATGTTTGTGTCTGTGTTTGTCCCCCCAACATCGCTTGACAACCGATGCTGGTGTGTTTACGTCCCCATAACTTAGCAGTTCGGTAACAGATACCGATAGAATAAGTACTAGGCTTACAAAGAATAAGTCCTGCGGTCGATTTGCTCGACTAAAGGCGGTGTTCCAGCATGGCCGCAGTCAAATGACTGAAACAAGTAAAAGAGTAAAACAATTCTTAATATTTGGTTTCAAATTTTGGTACAAAGCCAGCATGTTCGGAGGAGTGTGTAAGTCGATTACATTGACCCCCAGTGCTCAACTGGTACTTATTTTAACGACCCGAAAGGATGAAAGACAAAGTTGACCTAGGTGGAATTTGAACTCAGAATGTAAAAACGGATGAAATGTCGCTAAGCATTTTGCCCGGTGTGCTAACGATTCTGCCAGCTCTCCATCCAAACAATTACTGATTATATTTAATTATAAAAATATAATGGGATTTTTTTAAAAAACTTCAAATGGCTATGAGGAGGGGCCAGTAGTGTAAAAATGGAATGAAAAGGGTCCAGTGGCGAAAATTGGTTGAGATTCACTGGCGTAGAACATCGATTTTCAACCTTTTTATTTTTTTCAGTCCAAGACACACCGAATACGGTGCAAAAACTGTTTATGTATATCATAAGCTTTTTAAAAGCGATATTACACACACACACATACACATACACGCGCGCGCATACATGGACTGAACGCATGCGCACAATTATATATGCATATGAAAAACAGGCGCACACTAAAAGGTAATGAAGTACACATACACTTTGTGTAGTTAAGTAGCATGCTCACTACTACATGAATGCAAATTTCTCTCTATACAACACATAGGCATCTTTGCACACGTTAACCAATTCAGATTATTATCCCCCGCCCAAGAACTGCCTCGATAAAGATTTGCCACTTTCTTTATTCTGCCTAGAAAAAATATATATTTTCTACTCTAGGCACAAGGCCCGAAATTTTTTTGCGGGGGGGGGGGGGGCAGTCGATTAGATCGACCCCGGTACGAAACTAGTAGTTAATATATCGACTCCGAAAGGATGAAAGGCAAAGTCGACCTCGGCGGAATTTGAACTCAGAACATAAAGACAAGCGAAATACCTATTTCGTTATTGCCCACAAGGGGCTAAACATAGAGGGAACAAACAAGAACAGACGAACGGATTAAGTCGATTACATCGACCCCAGTGCGTAACTGGTACTTAATTTATCGACCCCGAAAGGATGAAAGGTAAAGTCGACCTCGGCGGAATTTGAACTCAGAACGTAACGGCAGACGAAATACCACTAAGCATTTCGCCCGGCATGCTAACGTTTCTCTCCAACTCGCCGCTTTCTAGGAAATATATATCAGAGACACACACACACGGTACATACATATATGCACACACTAGCGTACCTAGGGGGGGGGGGGACAGTAGGGGCGGTCCGCCCCGTGTGACACTTTTAAAGGGGAGGTACTTTTGGGTCTGCTGTAGGCAATATGTGTTTTTTTTTTTTTTGTGGTGCCCCCGGGAGGGGGGGGGCAACGGAAGGGCTACCTCGGGCGGAACACACTCTAACTACGCTAGTGCGCATGCACATATACTCACATTCAAGCTCTCTTATCTTTTACTTGTCACTTGTTTCAGCCACTAGATTGCGGCCATGCTGGGGCACCGCCTTGAAGGGCTTACTCGAACATATCAACCTTAGTACTAGCTTGATACTTATTCTAAGACTTTTTTGCCGAACCGCTAAGTTACAGGGATGTAAATAAACATTGGGTAGGACAAACACATACACAAAGATACACGCATATAAATACATACGTATATGTGTGTGTGGTGTACATATATACACACACATACGATGGGTTCCTTTCAGTTTCCGTCCACCAAATCATAAGGAAATGGTCGGCTCGAGGCTATAGCGAAAGACACTCGCCCAAGGTGCCACGCAATGAGACTGAACCCAGAACCATGTGGTTGAGAAGCAAGCTTCTTACCACACAGCCACGCCTGTAATTTCTTTTTAAAATTAGCAGAAAGGGCTGTGGGTTGGCAGAATTGTTGGGCAAAATGCATTGCTGCATTTGCTCCGGCTCTTTATGTCTGAACTTTAAACCCCACCTCGATCAACTTTGCTATTTTGTGAATTAACCTTCCATACAAAATTGCGTACTGAGGTCGACACACGGATACATATGATAATGGTTTCAAACTTTGGAATAAGGCCAGGAATTTTTAATGGAAAAGGCGTAACTCGATCACATCGACCCAGCACAGAAACTGATACTTTATTTTATCGACCTCGAAGGGATGAAGGGCTAAGTTGATCTCGGCAGGATTTTCACTCAGAAGGTAAAGAATCGGAAGAAATGTCGATGAGCAGTTTGTCCGACTTGCTAACGATTCTGCCAGCTGGCTGCTTTATGTAGTGATCCACAACCACCGGACTACGGATAGGTATCGAGCCGCACAGAAAAAATACATACTCTTACTTGTTTCAGTCATTTGACTGCGGCCATGCTGGAGCACCGCCTTTATAGTCGAGCAAATCGACCCCAGGACTTATTCTTTGGATGCCTAGTACTTATTCTATCGGTCCCCTTTGCCGAACCGCTAAGTTACGGGGACGTAAACACACCAGCATCGGTTGTCAAGCAATGCTGGGGGTGGGACAAACAGACACAAACACATATATACATATATATATATATACATATACGACGGGCTTCTTTCAGTTTCCGTCTACCAAATCCACTCACAAGGCTTTGGTCGGCCCGAGGCTATAGTAGAAGACACTTGCCCAAGGTGCCACGCAGTGGGACTGAACCCGGGACCATGTGGTTGGTAAGCAAGCTACTTACCACACAGCCACTCCTGCGCCTATATATTATTATCACGGTTTGAATGCTTTTGCATTATATATGTGCGTGATCCCCCTCGGTCCGTGGTACAAAAAGTTGGTGACCGTTGGCCTTACGGATACATTAGATAGTATAGTCCAACATATATTAAGGACATAATGGTAACAACTAGAAGGGGACCCCCCACAAACACACACACAAGGAACCCCTCCCGGACTATGTGAATGAGAGGAAGACCATGGAGGAATTTCAAAATAGCGTAGGGCACAGCATCAAGTTGTAAAATGCACTTTAAATGAACAATACTTAATAGGGTTTTCGATATTGTATTTGTTTTAATTTTTCAAAGATACGTGATGATGTTTTTTTTAATTATTATGCTCATTTTTGTGATTGGGGTTATTATATAATTAATGTGATATTTTACATCTCAGAGAAGTGTTCATAAACTACAAATAATAGTAAAAATTATGATTTAAAAATTCCTTGTATTTTTGTCTTCGGGGTTTGTTCCCTACACTCCAGCTAGAATACCTTTCATTGGATATCATATGGCTGACCAGAAGCTAAGTTACAACACATTTACGCAAAATCAATCTCCCTGGCGGTCAATATTTTGCAAGTCCATAAAATAAGTTTAATCCAATGCTCCCCACCCCTGCCGCCTCTTATAGTCATTTGGTCATTTCGCTCCTATCACGTTATTCCAACTCAGATGTGTGGTGGATACTGAAGGTTGCTAACATGTAAATAGTGAAAGCGACTTTTTTTTTTCGATTACTTGGGAAATGATCTACGTATACCAACATGTGTACGTATACCACGTTCATACATTCACGCATATAAATACACACGTTCACACACACACACACACACACACACACACACACACACACATATATATATATACATACAGACATTCCCTCCGTCCATACATACATACACATATCAAAACTACAAGTAAATAAACAAAGGGACATAATATTTATAGTATTTAATGTTATTCGTTCCAACACTAACAATTCTGATTGCACTTTAACATCGTTATTCCTCCACCCCACCCCACCCAGTGGCTTCGAGGATGTGATTATCTCGGAAATACTGATATCATTAGAGTAGTTAACCTAATCCGTCTTAATTTCCAAGACCACACAGTCAGGAAGCAAAAAGAAAAGAAAAGCATTTTCTCTTGCCCAAGTCGTTGAAGAAGTCACAGATTGTGTGACGAAAGAACTTTGACGGACAAATAAAATTAACAAAAAATAATACTAATAAAACTAAGGCGAAAAGTATTTTCCTTTTCAGCGTGTTAATTCATAAGGCGACGGATTCTTCAAACCAAGCCAACCGACATGCAAACCTAAAGGGTAGACCAAGAACGAGACGGTTGGAATCCAGCTGGAAAGTTTAAGAACGGTTGCTTCTGACTGAACCCTTTGCAGAAGGTTTCTGAGGACTCTTATCCCCATGACCCTCTCGGCAATAGTGGGGCAGGGATGGACGAATGGATTTATATAATCTGCCACGATGAGATTTACCATTCCTATTTGCCTTTATTGTTGTTGTTGGCACTCCGTCGCTTACGACGTCGAGGGTTCCAGTTGATCCGATCAACGGAACAGCCTGCTCGTGAAATTAACGTGCAAGTGGCTGAGCACTCCACAGACACGTGTACCCTTAACGTAGTTCTCGGAGATAATCAACGTGACACAATGTGACAAGGCTGGCCCTTTGAATTACAGTCACAACAGGAAGTAAGAGTGAGAGAAAATTGTGGTGAAAGAGTACAGCAGGGTTCGCCACCATCCCCTGCCGGAACCTCGTGAAGCCTTAGGTGTTTTCGCTCAATAAACGCTCACAACGCCCGGTCTGGGAATCGAAACCGCGATCCTATGACCGCGAGTCCGCTGCCATAACCACTGGGCCATTGCGCCTCCACATTTGCCTTTATATATAGTGGCCTTCCGACGATTCTTTGGTTGGAGGAACTTCCTTACTAGTTCGCTTCGCAGCCACATAGTTTCGGGTTCGGCCACACTGCAAGACATTGGGGCAAATATCGATTATTTATAGCCCAAGGGTTGACCAATGGTTTGCGAGTAAATTAGGTAGATGGAAACTGCGTGGAATCCTGTCGTATATTTGTGTGTGCGCTCGCGTACATCGTCGTGGAATAAAATTTTTTAAAAACATATTACACATGGAGGAAAATTGATTTCTTACCATGCCTTATAATAATAATGATGAGAAAGTCATAAAAATTAAGAATTTCTATTTTAAAAAAACCCTTCATTTCTATAATATATATACTCATGGTCCACGGTTAGGTAAGTTTCATAGAGTTAGGCAATTTAGACCTTAATGCTAGGCAAATTGGGACTTAATATACATAATACAGAAATTTAAGTTTTTTTGATAAAAAATCTTAATTTTTATGACTTTCTCATCATTATTATTATTATAAGACATGGTAGGAAATCAATTTTCCACCATACTCTCTCTCTCTCTCTTTTTACCCTTTTACTTGTTTCAGTCATTTGACTGCGGTTATGCTGGAGTACCGCCTTTGGTCGAGCAAATCGACCGCAGGACTTATTCTTTGTAAGCCTAGTACTTATTCTATCGGCCCCTTTTGCCGAACCGCTAACTTACGGGGACGTAAACACACCAGCATCGGTTGTCAAGCGATGTTGGGTGGACAAACACAGACACCCAAACACACACACATATATATACATATACATATATACGTCGGGCTTCTTTCAGTTTCCGTCTACCAAATCCACTCACAAGGCTTTGGTCATCTTTAGGCTATAGTAGATAACACTTGCTCAAGGTGCCACGCAATGGGATTGAACCCGGAACCATGTGGTTGGTAAGCAAGCTACTTACCACACAACCACTCTTGCGCCTATGTGTAATATTTTTTAAGGGTGGGATGTAAAAAAGGAGGTCTTTCTGTGTTCATTTCTTGACCATCAGTGTAGGTTTGTTTACGTCCCATAATATAGCGTGTCGGCAAAAAAGAGAACTATTTCCTAGAACAAGTACCAGACTTAAAATAGGCCTAGGGAGTTTAAATTAAATTCTTTAATGCTTTGCCCCAAGTAAAAAAAAAAAAGCCTTTACGTGGTAGATCGATCTGCTAGAAATAGCAGTCTAATATCTTTTAAATCACATCTTACATAAAGATAGGGTACGTTGTATAGTCATTTAAAATATTACTCTTTTACTTTGCGGCCATGCTAGAGCACCACTTTTAGTCGAACTGATCGACCCCAGGACTCATTCTTTATACGCCTAGTACTTATTCTATCAGTTTCTTTGGTTAATATATGTATATGTGTGTGTGTGTGTGTGTGTGTGTGTGTGTGTGGTAAGTAGCTTGCTTACGAACCACATGGTTCCGGGTTCAGTCCCACTTGGGCAAGTGTCTTCTACTATAGCCTCGGGCCGACCAAAGCCTTATGAGTGGATTTGGTAGACGGAAACTGAAAGAAGCCCGTCGTATATATGTGTATATATATATATGTATGTATGTGTGTGTGTATATATGTTTGTGTGTCTGTTATAGCCCCCCCCCCCCAACATCGCTTGACAACCGATGCTGGTGTGTTTACGTCCCCGTAACTGAGCGGTTCGGCAAAAGAACCCACAGAATAAGTACTAGGCTTACAAAGAATAAGTCCTGGGGTCGATTTGCTCGACAAAAGGCGGTGCTCCAGTTTGGCCACAGTCAAATGACTGAAACAAGTAAAAGAGTAAAAGAGAATAAAGGGGCGATTAGAATTAATCAACAATACCTTAAAAATGGTAGCATTAAAAATAAAATACAGAATGGTCTCAACTGGAATCTCTTACATTATAAGTCTATTACATCAGAACAAAGTGGAGCTCAACAAATAAAATAAATATACACAGAAATAAACGCATACACACACACTCACACATATATGCACACACCTAAACCCATAAGAACAAAATACTTTGCATTCCAAAGGTATTGAGTTCCGCCTTGCATTTTGGATTCCCTAATCATTTAATAAGGTATATCTAATATTCCAGCATGGCCACAGTCAAATGACTGAAAGAAGAAGAAGAATAAAAGAATGCCCGCTTTACGGAGGCACGTAACATGCATGCAATACTGCAACGGGAAAAAAGATTTCAAATTGACTTCTATGTAACACAGAAACCGTCGGTCGGGTGGGTAAGTTTCGGAATCTCACACGACAAAGTTTGGAATGACTTTGGTCATTGGTCTGCTCAGGCGGAACTGACCCGTGGCTGTGTGGTAAGAAGTTTGCTTCCCAGCCACTTGGTTCCAGGTTCAGTCTAACTGCATGGGCAAATGTCTTCTGCTATAGCCTCGAGCCGACCAAAGACTTGTGAGTGAATCTGGTAGATGGAAACTGAAAGAAGCCCGTCGTATGCGTGTGTCCCACCACTGCTTGACAAACAGGTGTCGGTGTGTTTACGTCCTCGTAACCTAGCGGTTCGGCACAGGAAGACAATAAAGTACCAGGCTACCAAAAAAATAGTACTGGGGCCGATTCATTCGACTAGAAATTCTTCAAGGCCGTGCCCCAGCATGACCACAGTCTAATGACTGAAACAAGTAAAGGACAGAAAGGTAAAAGCAACAAAACTTACCGGTCAGGAGAATTTGCAAAAGCTATGGTCACAGCCCAACACACACACACACATACACATATATATAAACACACATATACACATACACTGGTCATAACCTCTGCAGGCCGTCCCTGAAGGGTAGTTTTGTTGCTGTTATTGTTTAAAACCGAACTAGCTCCGAACGAACAGATCCTAATCAATCAAGCCAGATTAAGCATTACCAAAATATTTCCTTTTCTATTTTACTTAAGACAGTAAGCTTTGTGATTTGAGGGAGATTTAGCTGCTATTTCTAGCAGGAGGAGCGACCCCGAAGAGATTCCCTCGCTGACACGATATTGTTTAGTCTCATGTCAGTCAGCCCTGATCGAGCAGATCCATTATCACATGCATTCCAGCCATGGCCATCCATTCATTATGACGACCACTACACTATCTTGGGGCGTCCTGAGGGATGGCCTAGATAGATATAGATAGATACACAATCTTAATGTTCTTCCCATTTTTAAGAGAAAGGGCTGTCATTTGAAAGATTTGGTTGCTATTTCTTGCAAGACGAGTGACCACATTGAAGTTTCCTCGTTGCTGTTACTTAGACACAGGACGTAGCAGAGCTGGCAAAATCGTAAGCATACCGGTCAAAATGCTTAGCGGCATTTCTTCCGGCCTTACGTTCTGAGTTCGAATGCCGCCGAGCTCGACTTTGCGTTTCATCCTTCTGGGGTCGATAGAATAAATATCAGTTAAGCACTGAGATCGGTGTAATCGTCTAACCCCCAAGCATCGTACCCATCCATATTAAAATTATTTAGCGACGGGCTGCTCTGGAAAGACAGACCTATGATCAATGGATATTCCAACCGAGACTATCACCTCTTTTCCCTATATGAAAGGAAACCAGACCACATTAATCAACGCTTTTTGTTGAAGACGGTAGTGTGTGTGTATGTGTGATATGGGGAAGATTTGGTTGATAGTTCTAATAGAGTGTATGACCACATAGTGGCACGCTCCCCCCATCGTTCCAGTAAGGTGAGGTGAATGCAAACGATTTTTTTTTCCTTGATCATGGATTGGAGCGAGGGATTCTCTACGGATTAGGTGCTGGAGAGCAAAGATTAGGCGATGTGCTTGTCGAAAGTCAGATACAGTTGGATGGCAAGTAGTTGAAGCAAGGTGTCCTCTGTATGTGTGTGTGTAAAAGAGGGGGGAATGTGTTTAAGAATATGAGAGAATATATGAATGGATGTGTGGAGGGGAAAGTGTGTGAATGTATGATAGTGTGCGAAAATGTGAACAAAAACTGTTTTAATGTTATGAGTATGCATGAAAATGTATATGCATAGTAATGCATGTGTGAATGTATAAGTGTATATATGTGTGTACGTATGTATATACGAATAAGTGTGTGATTGCATATCTGTGACTGTGGGTGTATGAATGTGTGCATGTGTCTGCGGGTGGTATAATAGTTTTGACATTCGTTACATGTGCAATACAAAAAGCTTCATTTTAAGGGTACAGATTAAAATTTTAGTGGTATACAGTAAGTAGGAGGTTAACGTTTAAGGTTAGCTGTCACAGTTACAGGTAGTAAATGTTTTCACGAAGGCATATTTTGTTTACTAACAATATTTATTTTTCTCAATGTACAATAAACACACGGACAAGTTGATAGTGCGTTTATCCGACGTAACTTCTTTACCGCTAGTAGCTCGACCCGCTAGAAAAAGCAGTCAAATCTCTCCTCAAATGTCATCCTACCGTTTTAAAATAGGAAGGATAGTATGGGGGTAATGTAGTCTTTCATATACAAGATGAGGTGGTCATGACTGGAATGATTTTGATCAAAAGTTCTGCTCGATCAGATTTGACCTGGGGCTAAACAAGAAAAACGGAAGGACATTGTGTAATGTAGTCCCAAAGACACAAAAGATGAGATGGCTACGGTTGGAATGCTTTTCATGCAGAAGGTATGCTAAATTAAATAATCGAAAAAAGGAGCTGCGTTTCGTGTCACGCCACCGACACTGCATTTGTGTCTCTGACGTTCAGACAACTTTCGTTGAATCATCTACCAAACTGTAAATAGGTACCATGCTGCGTCGTGTATATGGTTCCTCACTGCATCACAGCGAGATAACATCATTCACGAATGCCTGTTTGTTTTTTTCCTCGTTATTTACAAAGCAGGGTGCCGGAACACTCATTCCAGCGTATCAACCGAAATCTTCGGTGGTTATGGCCCATCAACATGATGTTTGGATATATATAAGGAAAGAATTTTAATAAGGAGGGTTATAAGCATCGCAAGTTGCAGTCGCTTGGAATTGAAACCAAGTCTTATACTTCTCTACTCCTCACAGCTCTCCAATATCTAACGTGGAAACCACTTTGTAGTCGTCAAATCTGCTAGAAATAACAGCCAAATCACCCGGAAATAAACTACCGTCTTGAATAAGGAAAGGACTTATTAGACATTAAAAAGATGGCATGGTGGTGGTTAGGATGGTGACTTTTATATACGTCTTGCTCGATTAGGGCTGACCTGGGGCTAAACAATAACACTGGCTTCTCAACGCAACTGTATGTACATGCTTTGCAGACAGAAAAACTAAAGAAGCCTTAGGAATTATTTGTAACAGATAACAGTGTAGTGATACGATCACATTGATGGATTAATTTACAGGCAGATAAAACACACACAAACATACATCCACACACATTTTATATATATAACGTACGGACCTTGAGTTACTGTTACTTCGGCTAAATATTAATAAAAATATACATATTCTTATATTTTGTGTTCTATTTCTCCTATTTGCCTCAACATAACTATATATGTATATATACACACATACATATATGTATATATTGAACAGTATACGTAAGCGCTTTCGTAAACACACGGCTTAGGAATGAACTCTCGATACAACTATGTATACAAAAAGGTAGCAACAAGAGTTTGAAAGCTATTTAGTGAATTTGAACTCAATGCGAATAACATGAAAATATCAGCAACATATGTATCCTTACAGAATAATACATGTATTATGTACATATCATGTATCCTTTGTGTTCTTTTATTAACCGTGCATCCTAGTATATAGATACAAACGCTACACAACACCCTTCTCTTTCATATTGAACACAACAACGATATGTAAATATCCGGATTTCATTGAAATACAACTCACTTTTGCTATGACGTGTGTGTATGCGTGTTTATGAGTGTATATATGTGTGTATTAAAATAAATATATACATAATATAGAGATACACGATACATAGTCTGCTATATCATAGATACATGAACAAATAATAAATATATATATATATATATCATGTGTGTTTGTGTGTGTTTTGTAAAGTTGAAACAAAGATTAAAATCAACTTACCAGCAAACAAATGACCAACAACAACGAATACATTTTTTTCGTTTTGTTTTCGCTTTGTTGTTTGTTCTTATTAAGGACGTATTATTTCTTTTTAAGAGTGCTCCGTGTTCGTTCGGGTAGGTGTGTAACAGAGGTATGTACGTGTGTGTAGTGTTGATCTGTTTGAAAAGCTGGGACTTTCTGCACCGGTGGAAATTGTCCCAGTCTTGACTTCACGGCTTAGTGAAGAAAGAAACCAACACTACGTTTGTACATATGTTTGTATGCCGCATATTATATATGTTATGTATAATATATACGTCTGTTAGTATGCGTTATATCTTTGTATACATGTAGGCATGTATTAACGTATATTATTAACCATTAAAGGTTGTGTTATTGTTATTATTTGCTTCTTATTCTGCTTTTTTATTTTTACCCCCTTTTTCTGTTTTTTTTTTAATCCCCGTTTCCCCCCCTCGAAAAAGTGAAGCTAAACCTCTAGCGGCAATAAAGTTTGCCCAGGAAAGAAATGAAAGCGCAGCCGACCCAAAACTCTCCCTCCTCAATGACTAGGCGGAGAGATAACGACAGACTGACAGGAACAGACAGAAATATATACGGAGAGAGAGAGAGAAACACACACATAGAAAACAAGAGAGAGAGAGAGGCGCTTTGAGAAAGACAGAAAGAAACAGCCAGATTCAAAGAGATTGAGTGATAGATAGATAAAAACTAAGAGAGAAAGATAGATAGAGAGAGTAAAAGTGAATAAGAGAGTACTTTTATTTCTTTAGCCGTTTATGACTTTTATTTATTTTTATTTTTTTGACAACACACCGCAAACTATTCTCTTCTCGTCTCTTCGGTTCTCTCAAACTCTTTCATCTAATGTTTTTTTTTCTCTTTCTCTTTCTTGTTTGCTTCCTTCCGCTCTTTCTACTTTCTTCCACTCTCTCTCTTGCACATTTTCCTTTGCGATCTCTCTCATACACGTACACAAACGCGCAGCACACACAAACGCACGTACACACAATCTTTATTAGCTGGAAATTTTAGAGTTACTCAAGATCCTAGAGCTTCATTCCAAGTCCACCACCACATGCGTGCATAGATACATGGTGTATTCACACACACACACACACACACACACACACACACACATGCATGTATGTATATATTCAGGTATGTGTATGTGTGTGTGTTTATGTATATTTTGCTTTACAGTTCTTATCGCGTTTAAAAATCTAACTGTACGATGCAGGCATGGCTGTGTGGTAAACAAGTTCGCTTTGCAACATCTTGGTTTTATGTTCAATCCCAGAGCCCGTGATACCATGTGGTGAGGTTCTTCTTATACCTTATGAATGAAATTTGGTTGAACGAGAAATGGTAACGAAACCGGATCTACATATATACATACATATGTATACGAGTACGCATGTATGTATTGTTTGTGTGTAGAGGCGCAATGGCCCAGTGGTTAGGGCACCAGACTCGCGGCCGTAGGATCGCGGTTTCGATTCCCAGACCGGGCGT
>NC_142930.1:95546366-95613866 GCF_046866305.1 Octopus bimaculoides | reverse complement strand
TCTATCTATCTATCTATCTCCTATGTTCCTGCCTTTAGGCTTTCACTTCATACATGCCAGCTCAATTTGATTCATTCTCAGTCGAGAAACACCTGTTGTTATATTCTTGTTTGTATTCGTAATTGTAATATGTTCTCTGTTTTTTGTCTTTGTTGCCGTACACATTTGCTAGTTTCTCACAAAATATCTAATGCTCTTAGATTGAACTTTTTTCAGGGCAACCACATAGAATTGTCTCAAGTGTAACTGCCCGAAACAGTAAGAACATCTGGTATCTTGACTGAAGAAAGAAGGCCACGAATGACCCGTCCTTTTTCCCCCTATCCTTTTAATTGTTGTTTCTCCTGTCCACCTTTGTATCGTATATCTGTCCTAATGTTTTATTGTCCTCTATTGCGTTTTTGTTCCATTATAAATATATATATATATATATACTCTCAATGGACTAACTGAGTATATATATATATATATATATATATACTCAATGGACCAAATGACTAAACCAATCAGTGAACGAACTTATAATGACTATCGAAACAACTGAAAGTCGAATTTACGACAATAAAAGAATATATAATGACCATTATTTATGCATTGGCTTCTGTGTGTGTGTTTGTGTGTGTGTGTGTGTGTGTGTGTGTGTGTGTGTGTGTGTGTGTGTGTGTGTGTATGCGTGTGTGTGTGTGTGTGTGTGTGTGTGTGTGTGTGTGTGTGTGTGTGTGTTAATGCCACATCGCCCGAAGAAATGAACCCATGAATATGAACCCGATGTCAATGGGTACTACGGACTGTACCCTAATCATCCCAGGAATACAGACTATGATCATAAGAAACATGTGATTTGTAGAAACGTGCGTAGCGATGCGTTAAGATATTTATAAATTCCATCCACAGATTATTATTATTACTATTATTAGTATATATATATATATATATATTAAAAGAGGATAACTGTGAACAAGTTTCGGTAAAATTGGAGCTCATCAGTTAAATGTAGTTTACTTAAGCCAATCCAAACGGCTATGGTTGTATTATTAATGACATAACGTAAGGGGAATAACTCAGTGAGCCAATAGCATGAATTAGTTTACGTACTAATTCAAATATATATATATATATGAATTAATCCCAAATTTTATTTAATTTGCTTTGCGAGAGCAGCTGTTTTATCGAAAGTGTATATTGTTGTTAAATGCTAGAAATACAAGAATAGAAAAACAGCCAACAACTGATGAAGGGTCGTTCTTTATGTTGTTTGTCTTGTTTTCGATTTGTGTCTTTCGTTGTTCGAAAAAATAGTTCATATTCCATGTACTCGTACTTCGTATTTTTTGTTGTACACGTTTCGTGACGTCCTGTGCCCACATATGCATACTTGTGTTCTACTATAGCCCCTTGCAAACCAATGCCTTGTGAGTAATTTGGTAGACGGAAACTTTAGAAAACCGCCTCTCGCGCGCGCGTTGTGTTGTGTGTGTGTGTGTGTGTGTGTGTACAGATAGAGATATGGGAGTATTAAAACAATTCGTGAAAGAAGACAAACGTATACATGTACATAAACATATCCTCTTTCAACATTTGCTTTCATTCTCTCCTCCCCACCCTCTTGGTCTTTCCCTCTCTTCGTCGTTTTTTCTCTCTTCCCTCACATTTTCTACTCGTTACCTTTTCCTTTCATTCTCCCCCCCTTTCTTTCTGCATTTTTCTTTCTACACGTGTTCTTGAATTTCTCGGCATCTCCTCTCGCAGCCTGTCATCTAATCCATCTTGTAATAATCATACATAAGGGTTTGTTCGTGTGGGGGATAACATAAACATGATATCTTAAATATATATGGATCGTTTCATACCCGAAGATTTTCTTCGCTGACAAACCAAGAACGTGAATATTCTTGTTACATCGAAAAATTACCACCGTACATTTTATTTAACTGATCAAGGAGGAGGAATGGGAATAAATGATTGGAGTAGTTATGAAGAGGTGTTATGCAAATGAGAGAAATTTGTTTAATTTTACTTTAAGCTAATAAATATTTTTCTTTTAAACAATTAGTATTCATTTCATCGTGGAGGCGCAATGGCCCAGTGGTTAGGGCACCGGACTCGCAGTCGTAGGATCGCGGTTTCGATTCCCAGACCGGACGTTGTGAGTATTTATTGAGCGAAAACACCTGAAGTTCCACATGGCTCCGGCAGGGGATGGTGGCGAAGCCTGCTGTACTCTTCCACCACAACTTTCTCTCGCTCTTTCTTCCTGTTTCTATTGTACCTGTACTTTAAAGGGCCAGCCTTGTCACTCTGTGTCACGCTGAATCTCCCCGAGAACTACGTTAAGGGTACATGTGTCTGTGGAGTGCTCAGTCACTTGCACGTTAATTTCACGAGAAGGCTGTTCCGTTGATTGGATCAATTGGAACCCTCGTCGTCGTAACCGACGGAGTGCCAACCAATTCATTTCATCATTTTAGTACGAGGACCAAAAAACTAATTTAAACTATAATTATTATTTGTACGCCATATTTCTTGATATTAACCCTGGTGGCAAAAGAAGACTTACCAGATTTAACTGTCATACGACAGGTATCACTCTAGTGCACACGCTATACGCATAAATGCACTGGTGGTTGTGTTTGTGGTGGGGCAAACGCAGATGCAAAGACACATACACACAAATATATACAACGGGTTTCCGCACAGTTTCCGTCTACCAAATTCGCTCCCAAGGCTGTAGTCGAGTCAGCCTGAGACTATAGTAGAAGAAATTTGCTCAAGGTGTTCCGAGGTGGGACTGAACCTGAAACCAAGTGGTTGCAAAGTCTTAACCACACAGTCATGTCTGTGTGTTTACATATATTTATGCAGAGACAGTTAGAATCCAAATAAATAGATAGAAAACAAAATTTCGGTTGAGAAGATAGATAACAAGAAGAATTAAGGCATGAGCTAGAAGACGGGAGATAATGGAATAAAAGCAAGAATAAAGAAGATAGATTAGAAAAAAAGACAGAAAGAGCAGAAACAAGAATTCTGAAGACAAAATACTTAAGAAATGTGAAAAAAGAAAACAAAACAAAGAAAAAAGTAAGACTATGGGAACAAGAAAAGTAAAGAGGGCAGAAGGTAGACGATGAAAAAGACCGAATAAGACTACGAAAAGACAAGAATACTGAAAAAGAGAAATTTGAAGAGATGATACAAGGAGCGAAAACCGAAGAAGCAAAAATATAGAAGGCAGAAAAAAAGTCAAGCATGTAGAATACAGAAGAAGAAAAAAAAAAAGAATGATATAGATAAAGGACAAACAGACAGAAAAAAATTCTAATTTATGCACAAGGGCAGCAATTTGAAGGAAGGGTGGTTTAGTCGATGCCATTGATCCCAGTACTTGATTGGTACCTTATTTTTTATCGACTCTTGAGTGGTGACAGGCAAAAATGACCTCGGGGAAATTTGAATTGAAACGTAAATTTAAAGGGCCGTAATAAATACCGCAAAGAATTTTAACGATTCTGTCTGTTCGTTGCCCTTTACGAGAAGAAAATTTAAGGAAAGTTCAGCGACACAGAAGCTATTAAAATACATGCCTAACAACTTAATTGGATGTACTTAGGGAAACCAAGTTTTCTGGCATACAAGTCGACGTAATATATAGTGTAAACATTCAAACATGGTCTCTATCTTTCCAAATCCTGCTGCATTTCACATGGAATTTTTGGTCATCCAAAGTCATCTTGGTGTATATGTCGATCCACGTTTTTTGCTTGTAAATTTTTGTCTGAAAAATTCAACTTCTATGCCGAAAAATACGGTAAGCTATCATTTTAATTTGATACATTAGCGCAAGGTGATACACACATAATCACAGATATCCCAGATCACATCCTGAGAAAAATCACTCTGCTGATTGGTAGTATACCTGTAGAGCTTCTACTCTACACACACACTATATATATATATATACACACTATATATATATATATATATATATATATATATATATATATATATATATATATATATATATATATATATATATATATATATATATATATATATATATATATATATATATATATATATATATATATATATATATATATATATATATATATATATATATATATATATATATATATATATATATATATATACACACATTTATGCATCTATGTATATGTGTGTGTGTGAAGGCGCATGGCTTAGTGGTTAGGGATATTCGGCTCATGGTCGTAAGGTTGTGAGTTCGATACCCAGCGGCACGTTGTGTCCTTAAGCAAGGCACGTTATTTTTCGTTGCTCCAGTTCATTCAGCTAGCAAAAAAATGAGTTATACCTGTAATTCAAACTACCAGCCTTATCACATTCTGTGTCACACAGAATCTCCATGAGAACTATGTGAAAGTTACGCGTGTCTGTGAAGTGTTTGTTAATTTCACGATCAAGCTGTTCCGTTGATCGGATCAACTGGAACCCTCGTCGTCGTAACCAACTGTGTACTAGTTTATATACCTACGTTCTTTTCTGTTTTCAATCATTTAAATTCTTCCACTGAATGTAGATAACAAAAACGATGTTTCATTTAAATCTTCCACTGATAGATTGTATTGCAATGTGCGAATTGGTTGATTTCTTTTTCTGGAAAACCTAGTTTATCGAGATTGTCATTTAGGCATTTACTCACAAAACGAAGTGCACCAATTATTATGAGTAAAAATGTGAATTTATAATCTGGATACAGAAGATGGAGCTTTCAAAGCGGTTGTCCGTAGTTATTCTCTTTCCTCTTTGATTTTCAAAGGGATATTCACATCAGCAAAACAGCTGACCTCTATGACGGTACATACTTTTTTTCTTGTCTGTCCCAAACAATAATCTTTTCTACTTTAGGCACAAGGCCTGTAATTTTTTGGGAGGTGGGGCAGTCGATTAGATCGACCCCAGTACGCAACTGGTGCTTAATTTATCGAACCCGAAAGGATGAAAGGCAAAGTCGACCTCGGCGGAATTTGAACTCAGAATGTAGACAGACGAAATACCGCTAAGCATTTCGCCCGACGTGCTAACGTTTCTGCCAGCTTGTCACCTTTTATCCCAAACAATAATATCCGACCTGTTATGCTTACTCTTGACAGAAGTCTTCATGAGAATGTCCTAACAGTAATTCTTGTGTTGATGTTTGTGTATTTATTCAATAATAGAGGGATCTCTACGTTTATTCCAGGACAGTCTTGTTTCAAAAGGTATTGCATATTGTTTTTGTGACAACGTCGTACTGCATAGGGAGATAGTACCTTGATGACATTTTTGGCAGCTGCTAATCACACGTGAGACGTTTTCCACAGAAATATAACAATCTATTTTTCTGGTTGCATGTTTGGGCGCCAAGGGCTTTGTTGTCTCTTTTGTTTATTAGGTATTTCATAGCAATCTCCTGATCTTGGATTGCAAATGCATAACCTTCGAAGTGTAACGTGTTGTAGCAGTCACGAGTCCAAGAGAGAGACATCACTTCATGTCGATATTACGGTCTTCTTCAAGCTTTCGGTAATATATCCATGCAAGGTCTTTTTTGGTTTACTGAGCGTTTCGCATCCAGTATTCTTAAAGGCATGTTAGTCTAGTTGTTTTGGGGTTGTATGGGAGGTCTTCTGGAAGAGACTGCTTCCTGAAGTGCACGCTGCCGACACGTAGGTTTTGTTCTCTTCGCTTTTCAGCACCAAGTTAATGGTTTAGAAAGTGCTGTCTAAGAGACACTATACGACATTCGAAGGTTGTCTGCACCGATCTCAAGCCTCCACCTTCTTTATCACATCTTAGGTAGAGCCTATCGATATCATCATTTCTGTGTAGATTTCTATTTGGTGTCTGTGTCTTGCAGCTTTTAACATCTATGGAATGGATTTCTACGACAAACCGGTCAAGAATTCCAAATGTTGGAATCAGCTCTGGTACTGCAAATGCATTGTGGGATATTGTCTTGTTGTAAGAGGCGACTTCCGACTGCCAAATTTTTCTATCTATGTATCTATGCATGTATATGCGTGTGCGTAATGGAGGGTGGATGTATTAATTCGATAAGTTCTACAGAACTTAGAAATGTAAGGTAAACTTATGTGAGTATGTTTTTTTGGTGAAACCGCATTTTAATCACCCAGTGAAAAGTAGGTAAAGTGGTTAAACGACAATTTTTTTCTACAATCAATAAAAAATTAAAAAGAAACAAAGACGTCGCTTCATCAGAGATCAGTTACTCATTTCACTAACCACAGAAAAAATTTGTAGCCTATAGCTATTTATTGTAAATACAAACTTATACAGAACTAAATTGGTCTGCCTAATTTGCATAACAGAACGGACATTGACAAAGTTAATCAAATAACAGAAGCGCTACATAGGCTCGGGTAAATAAAGATATAATCACAACTTACCAGAGTGTGTTTTTTGTAAACACATTTTCATCTTTCCTCCCACTCTCCCTTGTCTCTCCCTCTCTTTCTCTCTTATTATACATACATACACACGCGTGGGCACATACATATATACACAAACACATACTCACAAACACACACACACACACACACACACACACATCACGGTATCGACTAAACTATTGGATGTTGTTCTACACTGCTAAGTCCAATGTGCTTCTGCGCCTTGTTGTCACCTCCGAATGTTGCTATCCCACTGGCTGGACGGGCAGGACGACACTTCACCTGAAAGGAACGTCAGTTCCTTGCAATTTTAACCATTTGCATGCTGAATGGTCTGGAGTAACGTGAAATGAAGAGTTTTGCTCACGAACACAACGCACCGACGGTTTGGGAATCGAAACCACGATCTTGCGGTCATGCACTTACTCAAGCACGTGTGCGCGCTGGCACGCACGCACACATACGCACTTATACGCATGCACTCACACGCACACATACGCACACATACGCATGTACACACACGCACATACATACACACACACTGAAGCATGCACACACACACACACACACACACACACACACACACTCACGCATGCACACACACACACACGCGCATGCATGCACGCACACACTGTTTGATTGATTTCAGTCATTGGATGGCCGCCATACGAATTCATCACGCAAAAGCGTTTTAATCGTTCGTATCGACGTCGTACCATTTTCAAAATGCATAATTATTTTATCATTTTATTGACGCCCATTTATTGACTGGCTAAGTACATTAGCATGCGACTTAACCTCGCCAGTTTACACAAACACGTTCTCGTAAGCTCACAAGGTCACCATCAACCCATACCGCGACCAATCACATGTACAACGCTATTGAACATGAAACAAAGCAAGACAAAATAAAAGAACATTAATGTACAAGGTACCCATTTATCTGAAATTACCATAAAAAATAGACAGAAACCAGAGCCGTTTTAGCAGTATTGTAGGCCTCTGAGCAAATCAATGCATTGGGCCGTATAGTATTTATTATTGACAGCAGCAACAGTATATATAAATCAGAATTGGGGCCCTAGATCTGCGATGCCTCCGGGCAACTGCCCAGTGTGCACATGCCTTCGGATGTTGCAGATAGGATCGCTTGCATACGACTCGACTTGCCGTTCGGAGTGACATGCTTAGTAGAGCAGCTACCACACTGCGATCTATTGAGTTTCTTCTCGCGAACGACATGATTCTCGATTACGGGTCGCTCGACATGCACCGCGCGCTTCGCACCAGATAATGAACCACCGCTCGGCCACGGCCCGATCCCTTCTCCATCGAGTGAGCGACACAACGACATGCTAACTTAAACATGCAAACAACAGATACACATAAATTTTTTAAAATAGATATGTAATTATAGGCACAGGCGTGGCTGTGTGGTAAGAAGCCTGTTTCCCAACCACATAGTTCCGAGTTGAGTCCCACTGCGTGGCACCTTGGGAAAGTGTCTTCTACTATAGCTTCGGACCGACCAAAGCCTTGTGAGTGGATTTGGTAGACGGAAACTGAAAGCCCATCGTATATATATATATATATATATATATATATATATATATATATATATATATATATATATATATATATATATATATATATGTATGTATGTATGTATGTATGTATGTATGTATGTATGTATTTGTGTGTCTGTGTTTGTCCCCCCCCCCCCCATCGCTTGACAAGCGATGTTAGTGTGTTTACGTCCCTGTAAATTAGCGGTTCGGTAAAACAGAATGATAGATTAATTACTAAGCTTACAAAGAATAAATTCTGGGGCCGATTTGTTCGACTGAAGATGGTGCTCCAACATGGGCGCAGTCAAATGATTGAAACAAGTAAAAGAATGTAACTAATGACGTATAAATCCAATGACCAAACTTCAAATTCCGGTGAGCATCTACACAAATTTGAGCAATAAAAATCTTCAGAAATCACATTGACCTTACTATAGAATCATGCTCCTCCGCCAGAGCGACGATGACCATCTAGTCATCTCTGAATGATGACTGATGACATGCGCAGTGACTTATCTGCACGCCGTCAGCTTCACTCTCTCGTGCGAGACCATCTGGTCCACATGTATGTGTGTGTGCGTGTGCGTGCGTGCGTGTGTGTACGTATGTGTATGCTAGCAGAAGTAAGCAAATTTACTAATCTGAGCAGAACAATTACAAATGATGATAGGCTCAGTGAAACTAGATCCCAGAGTGAGCAAGACCACCGCAGCAGTCGCATCAATATAGCGAAACAGATAAACAAAATCAATATATTTAATACGCTGTCTTTGTATATATACTTTATTTTTTGTGAGTAACACTTTAGCATTTGAAGTTGAATTTATTCCACTTTATAAGATTTACTTTCTAAATCATTTGACACGAGCTGGAGTCATTCTGTTTATTTATTTATTTATTTATTATTTATTTTTGCTTTGTTTTGTCTCATAATACTTAATAAAACAGTTTGAAGCTTTCTAAATTAATCAACAGCATTTCTACTTTCTTACTGCAATAGCGTCTCGTGTTTTTTGTTATGCTTGTCTTTTGTACCTGAAAGTTCATTCTGCTTTCTTCATGTTTAACTAATGTTTTAATGTTCATAAATTCAGATGATTCGGCCGGCATCGCAACAGTCATAAGAAATTTCAATGCTACTTCAGTGTGCGGTCTATCACAGTATCTGTAGTCTATGCTGTGAAATTACCTACTCTGGGTTAAGGTTAGAGTTAAGAACATTTTGAAATTACAGATTGAAAATTCAGAAGGCCAAACTGTGTTAGTGCCTCCTCATGTCTACAATACAATTGTTGTTCTTCACGAACCTCTGCATTGAATCATAACTGTATAGTATTTTGGGAGTGGTTAATATAGCTTTCTTATTTTCCTGTTATTTTTGGCATTTTCATTTACTTCCTCATGCTCTAATTATCAACTTTCATCGGATACCTTTTTCAACAATTGCACCATCATTATTGAGGGCTCGAGTGGAGGCGCAATGACAGCGGACTCGCGGTCATAGGATCGCGGTTTCGATTCCCAGACCGGGCGTTGTGAGTGTTTATTGAGCGAAAACACCTAAAGCTCCACGAGGCTCCGGCAGGGGATGGTGGCGAACCCTGCTGTACTCTTCCACCACAACTTTCTCTCACTCTTTCTTCTTGTTTCTGTTGTACCTGTATTTCAAAGGGCCAGCCTTGTCACACCGTGTCACGCTGAATATCCCCGAGAACTACGTTAAGGGTACACGTGTCTGTGGAGTGCTCAGCCACTTGCACGTTAATTTCACGAGCAGGCTGTTCCGTTGATCGGATCAACTGGAACCCTCGACGTCGTAAGCGACGTAGTGCCAACAACATTGAGGGCTCGAGTACTCTAGTAAAGAAATAAATCATTTCGTATTTGGTTTGCAAGATTCTTGATGTGAACTTGTGCGTTGAAACAGATTTTGTTGCATCTCAGGAGGGTCATTATGCCAATAATAATCTCACACACTGGTTCTTTTTCACTTCTTTTGTTGTTGTTGCTGTTGTTGTTGTTGTTGTTGTTGTTGTTGTTGTTGTTGTTGTTGTTGTTGTTCTTCTTCTTCTTCTTCTTCTTCTTCTTCTTCTTCTTCTTCTTCTTCTTCTTCTTCTTCTTATTATTATTATTATTATTATTATTGAGTGAGAGAGCAGAGCATGCCATCAAAGTGACACTGGGGTAAAATATATGAAACTCATCATGACTACCCGCCTGATAAGAGTACACCAGGCACATGCATCACAACCATATGTGCACGACATAGTGATCTCATAACAGGATAAACAGCGCATGACCTTGCAGGTGGAGCCCTGTTAGAATTTTTTTCAGGTCGAGTAGCCCATCCCTCTCAAAGGTCCCTGAGTAAGGGTTGTTTAAGGATGATGAACAAAACACCCATGTTTCCAAAGGTGAATTATCCAAACCCGAAAGAATTCCTCTCAACACATAGCTATGATGCACCCCCACTACTTCTGCTCGTGATCAGAGATGCACATATCTTCAGTCATTAAGGGACATGCTCAACTGGTTAAGGCCAAACAACTGACAAGCAAATCTGTGCTATTGAGCAGAATATTTGCTGCAGACCATCTTTTATACCAAGACAAAACAATGTACATGACAATACTTCCAATCAGTTAAGATCAGAAGCCATGAGAGCCACTACCTGGTACTGCATCTATTATTATTATTATTATTATTATTATTATTATTATTATTATTATTATTATTATTATAATCATCATCATCATCATCATCATCATCATCATCATCATCATTATTATGATTATTATTGTTCAGTAGTTTTATTTTTATAACGTGCTTTCACTTCACTACCGAGCGCAGCTCTGTGCGCCTTGGGTATGTGCTGTGGTTTGCTGTGATGCTCTTATGGTTACTGTATTGAAAGTGTTTTGCGTAGGATGTGTGCAGTACCCAGTAGTGCAATTTTCTGTATGTTATATATATTTGTAAGTCCTGGTGTTTTTGTTATGTATTTGTCTGAATATTTTTTTTATTATACCTAAGGCACCTACTATGATAGGAATTGTTTCTGTGTTTAGATTCCACTTTCGAGTTACCTCTATTTCCAGGTCCTTGTATTTTGAAAGTTTTTCCATTTCTTTTAGGGAAACGTTGTCATCTGCTGGTATTGATACATCAATTAAAAAGCATTTTTTTTCTTCATGATCTTTGACAACTATATCTGGTCTATTGCCTTAATTTCTCTATCTGTGTGTATTGGCATATCCCAGAGTATGGTTGCTTTCTCGTTTTCTGTGACCTTTTCTGGCGTGTGTTTATACCATCTTTTTTCTGTTGTTATTCCATAGTGTTGGCATAGCTTCCAGTGTATATAGGTCCCAGCTCTGTCGTGTCTGTGAATATATTCCTTCTTAGCCAGGACTGGGCAGCCAGAGATAATATGATTTATTGTTTCTTGTCCATCTCTACATATTCTACAGTTACTCATGTTTCTTTTCATTATATTTTTTGGTAATTTCTGGTGGGGAGGCTTTGGTCTTGTGCAGCAATTAAAAATCCTTCAGTCTCTGCTTATTATTATTATTATTATTATTATTATTATTATTATTATTATTATTAAGACAACGAGCTGGCAGAATTGTAACCACGGTTTGGACAAAGTGCTTAGCAGTATTTCTTCAAGTTTTACGTTCTGAGTTCAAATTCAGCCGAGATCGACTTTGCCTTTCATCCTTTCGGGGTCGATGAAATAAGTACCAGTTAAGTGCTGAGGTCGATGCAATCGATTAGCTCCCTCCACGAAAACAAAAACAAAAAATCAGGCCCTATGCCTACAATAGGAAGGATTATTATTATTAGTTAACTAGTTAACCATTTAACCAATTAACTAATTGTTTGATTGATTGACCGAACGATAAATCAAATAATTGATTAGTTAATTGGTTAACTAGTTAACTAATAATTAAAGACAGTGTTTAGCAGCACATATACTTTATCTCGCCTCTCTCTCTCTCTCTCTCTCTCTCTTACACACACACATACACACACACACATATGCACACACATATGCACACACTGGCACACACATACACACACTTACACGCGCGCGCACTATTTTGATAAGGAACACAACGCAGTTCTGGATAGAGCAAAAGACGAAGAAACTTATAGATGGAACATCATTGATCATGTCTGTTCGATCAGTACTGATCTAAGCCTACACATCATCATCGTCGTCGTCAACAACAACAACAACAACAACAACAACAACAACAACAACAGCAGCAGCAGCAACAGCAACAACAACAACTAGAAAGCTTCTGCGCAGTCGTTTGATCGGCTAGACAGCGTAGCCAAACAACCCTACTCTCTTTTATTTCATATTTGTTTTAGTCATTCGACTGTTGTCATGCTGGGGCTCAATCTTGAAGGGTGTAATCGAACAAATCGACCCTAGTACTTAGTTTTAAAGTCTGATAATTATTCTATCTATCATTTTGTCGAACCGCTAAGTTACGGGATGCATAAACAAAGCAATATTGGTTGTGAAGCAGTAGAGGGACATACACGAACACAAAGACACACACATACGTAAGTATGTATGTATGTATGTATGAGGATGTGGAGGCGCAATGGCCCAGTGGTTAGGGCAGCGGACTCGAGGTTTCGATTCCCAGACCGGGCGTTGTGAGTGTTTATTGAGCGAAAACACCTAAAGCTCCACGAGGCTCCGGCAGGGGATGGTGGCGAACCCTGCTGTACTCTTTCACAACAACTTTCTCTCACTCTTACTTCCGTTTCTGTTGTGCTTGTAATTCAAAGGGTCAGCCTTGTAGCACTGTGTCACGCTGAATATCTCCGAGAATTACGTTAAGTGTACACGTGTCTGTGGAGTGCTCAGCCACTTGCACGTTAATTTCACGAGCAGGCTGTTCCGTTGATCGGATCAACTGGAACCCTCGACGTCGTAAGCGACGGAGTGCCAACAACATGTATGAGGATGTACGTACGTGTGTGTGTGTGTGTGTGTATGTATGTATGTATGTACGCACGACGGGGCAGGTTTCTTGCAGTTCACCAAATCTACACACAAGGCTTTGATCGTCCTGGGGCTATATTAGAAGACACCTGCCTAAAGTGTCAGATTATAAGACTGAAACCCAAAATCATGTGGTTGAGAAGCAAACTTCTTACCACATAACTGTGCCTGTGCTTACAATGTTAAATAAAGAGGACACATTAAATTATGTAATCATAGATAGTTCTGATAAACAAGATGGCCACGGTCGGAATGTGTTTGATCGAGGATCTGTTCAATCAAATGATGGGCCTGCAGCTTTACAACAAACAATAATCAGCCGCCCAACGAAGCTGTTGTGCGGTCATTCGACCTGCTTGATATAGTAGCTAACTTCCTAACTATTGTCGCTACAATTTTCACCACCACCGCCGCCGCCACCACCACTGCCGCCGCCGCCGCCGCCGCCACCACCACCACCACCACCACCACCATCACCACCACGGTACTTACTTTTAAAGTTTGGTATTTATTCTATCGGTGTATTTTGCCGAACTGCTAAGAGTTACGGGGACGTAAACACCAACACGGGTCATCAAGCGGTTGGACACATATACGCACACACATACACTTGAGTTTCTTTCAGTTTCCGTCTATCAAAACCACCCACAAGGCCCGAGACTATAGTCAAAGACACCTACCTGCTCTAGGTGTCACGCAGTGGGACTGAACCCGGATCTATGTGTTTGGGAAGCAAACTGCTTACCTCACAGCCCTGCCTGCGTCTATCCATGCCTGCACATTACATGACTACTATCAATATTATCAGCATCATCATCATCACCACCAACATCATCACCATCAATATCATCATCGTCACAACCACTACACAACGAATTGACTTTCTAATTTTCTGCCCATTAAGTTTTGACGCTTTCACTTTCTGTTTAAATTTCATATTTTAGTTTGGAAACAACTTTTGAACATTTTTCATTATTTAGTGAACGTTTCTTTTTTTTTTTTCATATTTTAAATTTGTTTTTCATTTCTTTTCACCTTGTATCACGTAATATCAAACACACTCTCCTCTTCTCTTCATCTTCTTTTATCTTTCTCTACCTCTCTGTCCCCCCTATCTCTCACTTTCACTTTCACTCTTTCTCACTCACACTTTCACCTTACACCACTATTATTACCTCCTTTCCTTTTTCATTATTCACTCCCTCGTTGCTCTGTCTCTATCTTTCATTCATACTTTCCAGCTCGCATCATTTTATATTATCTTCCTCTTCTCTTTTCTCTTCCCATCCTCTTTTTCATTCTAATGCTTTTCATTCATTTTTCACTCACTCACTCACATTGTACTCTTCTTGGACTTATATTAACACTACTTTTCTCTTTTCTCTCCGTTTCACGAACATCTCTTTCTCCCATTCTTCATTCTCACTCTTTCTCACCGCTCTCCCCTTCACTTACACTCTTCCCCTTGCTAGAATCTACACTAACTTTCTCCACTTTTCCCTCCCTTTATTTTTTATCTCTTCCGCTTTCCACTCACCCTCAGTCTACGCTATTACTCTCTCAGTCACATTCTTCCTCTTACATCACTTATATTCACTCATTTCCTTTCTCTTCACTTCTGTTTTCCACTCACGCACGCTCTTCATCCTCAACACCCAATTGTCTCTTTTTTCTATCTTCACACACACACACACACACACACACACACGTACATGCACACGCATACACACACACGCACGCACACGCACACACACATACATGCACACGCATGCACACACACGCAGACACACACAGAAGCGCGCATCGCTTAAACACACTCATTGCCTTTTAATTGGCCAATAAAGTATCCTCTGCACAGACACTAAACCTGCTAGAAATAGCAACTAAATTTCATTTCCCCATTGGCTTTTTAATTTCTGACATACGGCTACATACATCCTTCCTCCGTCTCCTTTTTCTTCTATTTCTCTATCTCTCATTTTTCTCACAAGCATTGTTTTGCAACAAGCCATGCATTTACACGGCATCCAAGAAATAGTCACGAAAGCTCCTCACTCCTACAAACACAAACAACACACGTGCACACGCGCGCGCGCATATACGCTCACTTTCCCTATTTCTCCTCTCTGTTTCACTCATACACAAATACACCCACAAATACACATGCGCTAACACACTCACTCGCACATTCGCAATCAATTGCATACAACTATTGATTGCCTCTTGAAGTTCCAGTGCTTGATCTGCTAGAAATGTTAATATAATCTGCCTGAAATCGTAACGATACCGTCTTAAAAGGTAGAAAAAATTATATTACTCTTTTACTCTTTTACTTGCTTCAGTCATTTGACTGCGGCCATGCTGGAGCACCGCCTTTAGTCGAGTAAATCGACCCCAGGACTTATTCTTTGTAAGCCTAGTACTTATTCTATCGGTCTCTTTTTGCCGAACCGCTAAGTTACGGGGACGTAAACACACCAGCATCGGTTGTCAAGCGATGGTGGTGGTGGTGGGGGGGACAAATGCAGACACACAGACACACATACATATATATATATATATATATATATACATATATACGACGGGCTTCTTTCAGTTTCCGTCTACCAAATCCACTCACAAGTCTTTGGTCGGCCCGAGTAGAAGACACTTGCCCAAAGTGCCACGCAGTGGGACTGAACCCGGAACCATGTGGCTGGTAAGCAAGCTACTTACCACACAGCCACTCCTGCGGTAGTGCTTGAAACTGCTTGAAAATACAAAGGTGGAACGGTCAAAGTCGTAGTTTTGTAATTTTCTTTCATTTTTTTTGTTTTTAATAACTACTGATTCACAACTAAAACTAAACAACTTTTATGCGAGCTCTCTTCTCCCCCCCTCTGCTTCTCCCCCACACCTCTGCTTCTCCCCCCACCCTCTGCTTCTCCCTCCACCCCTCTGCTTCTCCCATTTAGACCTTTATTTGTTTTGAGGTCCACTGCTTTCTCTCTCTCTCTCTGTCTCACTTTATCTTACTCTTTCTTACTGGTGTCAATATGGTCAAGTTGCTAAGTTACAAGGATGCAAACAAACCAGCACCGCTTGTCAACTGATTGGTTGGGGGACAAATACAAATATAGACACACACATATACATACACGCGCACTTAAATGTATATGTATATGCATATATATATATATATATATATATATATATATATATATATATGATACAAAGAATATATATACATGTATACACACATATATGTACATACTTACATCTACATGTGTATATACATGCATATCAGGGTACAGGACGTTAGAACAATAAACTACAGACAACGGAACGAACACATAGGAAAACGGAAAGCCACTTGGAATATCCCTTCATCAGCTGTCTCTATTCTATCTAGACGTTTCGAAGATAAGACAGTATATATATATATACATATATATATATATATATATATATATATATATATATATATATATATATATATATATATACGTACACACACACACGTATACGACGGGCTTTCACATAGTTTCCATCTAACAAATTTACTTAAAAGGTATTGGCCGGCTACAGCAGAAGACACTATTGAGTGACTTTATGTTTTAAACGCACAGTTCGTGAAGAATGATGTCAACGGATCCTCAGCTACCGTTGTTTCCGTTTCATTTACCCGCCTCAGTAACGATCATTGTCGTTGTTCTGGGCTAAGTCTTTGACATATAGTCTCTCAAGAAGATTTTCTCAGCGTTGAAATATTACAGTTTGCACAGTGCTGTGTTTGTATATGCCTTACAAATGTCATACACGTTGCTATTATATCCACTATTATGTACATTATATCCAATATTCACTCTGGATATATATGTAGGGTGTCTGACTAAATTTGGTTTTTTTTTTTTATGCGTCATTATTTCAGGAACAGCTTGATGTACTAGGCAACAGTCAACGGGGATGGAGAGCGTAGAGACTAAAGATGTAGTTGAGAAAATTAGTTGACATGGAGGACAGAAAGCCATCTCAGGATTGGAAAAGAGTTACCTATATTATGTTGATTCGTGCCGGGTATCAAAATGTCGAGAACATGACCGCTGCTCAATCCTCTGTGACCACTGTAAAGGTTGTACAACATGACATAGACAACGGAGACTATGAAGTCGTGGCCTGCAGTAAAGGACACAGCAGTCGTTTTGACTGTGTTCGCACGCCGGAATTCATCCTCACATCTTTGAACAGGGTCTTTAGCTCAACTGGTACAGCTATGTGAAGCTGCTGGTGACTATGGTCAAATCCTATCTAGAGAGGGTTGCTGCTGAAAAGCTATATGAGTGGCAGCAGGATTCAGTTCTTTACCATATCTCTGAAAAATGTCAGAAGTGGCTGTCGAAGAACCTCTACGACTCACCAATCCCAATTTCTGGTCTCCTAACTCATCCGACTTCAATCCCATAGATTTCTATGTGTAGAATGCGGTCAAGAAAAACACAAACCACCCTGCCTACAACGCCCAGGTCCGGCTGGTGGCTGAACATCTTTCCAAGGACACACTGAAGAAACGCATGTACTAGATTCTGGAGCCGTCTCGAGGCCGTGGCGAAAGCTGAAGACAGCTACTTTGAGTAAACTGTTATTTTTCAGCCATAATTCAGTTGATATTTTCGGAATTTTAAAAATAATTTCATCTTTGGATAGGATATTGTGTTTCTTTTTTTCCTTTAATGCAAACTGTCAAATTTAATCCGAATATGTGTGTGCATGTGTGTGTGCATGTGTGTGTGTGTGTGTGTGCATGTGTGTGTGCATGTGTGTGTGTGTGTGTGTGTGTGTGCATGTGTGTGTGTAAGTGTTGTCATTTAAATGAGGAAAAGAGAAGTCAAATTGACATTACAATTGTTTATGTAAACGGACAATATTTTTATTCCATATCTCATACAATGTTATGTAATACATGTCATGGTGGAGGCGCAATGGCCCAGTGGTTAGGACAGCGGACTCGCGGTCATAGGATCGCGATTTCGATTCCCAGACCGGGCGTTGTGAGTGTTTATTGAGCGAAAACACCTAAAGCTCCACGAGGCTCCGGCAGGGGATGGTGGCGAACCCTGTTGTACTCTTTCACCACAACTTTCTCTCACTCTTACTTCCTGTTTCTGTTGTGCCTGTAATTCAAAGGGTCAGCCTTGTAGCACTGTGTCACGCTGAATATCCCCGAGAACTACGTTAAGGGTACACGTGTCTGTGGAGTGCTCAGCCACTTGCACGTTAATTTCACGAGCAGGCTGTTCCGTTGATCGGATCAACTGGAACCCTCGACGTCGTAAGCGACGGAGTGCCAACAACAACAATACATGTCATTATATGTGGAAATATATAATAATAATCCTATAGTCCATTTGTTTCTTCAGGTATCATGATTTGAAGGCAGCATCGACGAAATGAATGTTTTAGGATAGGTTCATTTGGTCGCGTAACAATATGTAAATAGAGCGAACACAGAGCTTTCTCTTGATACTCCTGTAGGATTTATGGCAATAAATCTTTAAAAAAGCCAGTACATATACATACACATATATGTACGTACGTACACACACATACGTAGTACACACACATACATAGTGAAGGTACGTGGGAAGTGCGTTCTGTCCTTAAGCAAGGTACTTCATTCAACGATGCTCCGGTCTAGTCCGACTGGCTGTTTGTGCTGCTCTCTCTACTCTCTCTTTCTTTTCCTTTCCCACTGTCACATCCTAAGTGTACAGCTGGATCAAGGGTGAGGAAGGCCAAAAGGGTCACTATGTCTGCTTGCGATCGCATGGACACCTACAACAATTTTCGAAAGTGCGGTACAAGTTACTAAACCACATATGTGTGTGTGTGTGCGTGTTTGTGTACCTGCATGTTGTTACTGCACGCTTCTCACTGCTTCACCGATATATTAACATTCTTGGATCTATTTCAAAACGGGGGCGCCAGTTTTCATTTATGTTTTATGTAGTGTTTTTGGTACGGAAAGACTTTCAAACTTCGTATACTTATCTATTTTGTGTTATAGAACACAAAAATATTTTTGTATTCGAATTTATTTCATGTAAAAAATTGTCTTATTTCGATAATTTCTACTAATCACTGACGTCTATTCAGTTGAAAACAGTTAGCGCTGTAACGGTGTATATCGTATTAATCCCCTAACCCTAACCCTAACTAGACTGTTAACCGTAACCGTAACCCTAACCCTAACCCTAAAACTAACCCTAACTCTAGAATTCAAACTCTAAAATTGTTACACACATAGATACGCACAGCGTAATTTATTATATAAACAATATATGCGTATAAATTACGATTAAACCGGATGAAATATATCACAGGGAATAACATTTTAATGACCGGCCAGCAGTAACTCTATTCAGCTGAATAGACGTCAGTGATTGGTTGAAATTACAGAAATACGACAACTTTAACATGGAATAACTTGCGAATTCTTTTTTTTTGTTAAGAAGACTAAGAGTAAAAGATGTTTTATATGACACATTCTACCAGTGTCCCAAGTTTCAAAGTGTTTCGTTAGTGTTTCGTTAAGAAAATACTGGCGCCTCCGTTTTAAAATAGATCCACATTCTTTATTGACATTATGACCAGTCACTGTGCTTTCGAACACATCCGAAATAATAATATAAAAAGAATTGAACTAAAAAACAAGTAAAGGTTGACAAAAAGAACATCCACTCGTCAAATGGTTACTTCAAATATTAATAATCTATCTACTCCATGCTGTCATTGAAAAATGGACTTTAAACTAACGACGATATGTGTGTGTGTGTACGTACACATATACAAGAGAGTACTGAAAAGCTCCTGGCTTTGGGAAAAGAAATTACAGAAGGATCAGTTAATTATGATTTTATTCAACATATTCTCCTCGCAGCAGCCCTTCAGTTTTTCTAAGCTCTGTAAAAGAACTCGGAAGGTTGAGTCTCCAACCAGACCTTTCGCGACACCCTTAAAACCAGGAGCTTTTCAGACTCCCACCTCTCGTACACATGTAATTGCATATTTTACGAAACTTTCCACTTTTGAGCAATGGTGTTACAAACGGTGGGGTACCGAAACGATTGTAACTAGTAATAAATAAGTGCGAAACTCTTTTCCGGTTTTTGAGTTGGATACGTGTGTGTGTGTGTGTGTGTGTGTGTGTGAGAGAGAGAGGGAGAGAGAGAGAGAGAGCATATGTGTGTATGTGCGTGTGCATGTATGTATATGTATGTGTATGTATGTACACGTCATAAATATATATAACATGGGCGTAGCCAAGATTTCGACAGAGGGGCTTTTCAATTATTAAAATAGATCCACCATTAGCTGTCTAATTTGCGTTTCTATGCACATGTAATGTATAGGCAGCTTGGTGGTAGAGTAGTTCGATAAGTTCCCAAGGAACAACCACCCTCCTGACTACGTATGATGTGTAAAGAAGGGGAGAAATAAAATGAGAGAAAACGAGAGAGAGTGAGTGCACAGAGAGAACGAGAGAGTGAGTACACATATGTGACTGTCCTCTATTTGTAAATATAAATTACATAGTTACTGTACTTCTTTGTTCGACTTCTGCGTGATGTGCTTTCCTATTTTGTTGTTGTTTTCCTAACATAAATTCCACTCAAATTTCTGTATTCAATATTTTTCTCTTCGTGCCTCTAACTCTTCCTCTTCGCCATACTCCTCCCTCTCCTTCTTACCTTCTTTAACTCACTTTTCCATCTGTACGTCTCTTCCTTTCCTCTCTTTATTTCACCACCCTCATTCGTTTTCTTTCTCTTTCACTTCTTTTATTTTTTTCTTCTTCCCCTTCTTCTTATAGGATTTTCCAACCTAAACACGGGAGGCTATTCATTGTAGTCGAGAAAAAAAAACAAAGCAGCCAAATCCTCCCTCATATAAGGAATGGACGGTGTGGAAATGTAATCCCATGTACATCTAAAAAGGCCGGTCAATCCTGAAATGGAAAGCATTTCATCATAGGTCTACTCCACTAGAGTTGACCTGGGGCTAAACAACAACAGCACTATTATCTCACTAACCACTTCTATTTATTTTTCTGCCTCCTTCTTTCGTCCTCCTTTTCTTCCTTCACTTCTACGCATCCCCCCCCCCCTTCCTTATCTCGGCAACGTTAAACGTTAACTCGTTCGCTACTGCCAACTTCACATATTTTCTACTCACACATATACACAACACCCACAACATACTGCCGACACGCACGCATACAGACACACACACACACACACGTACTACAAACAAACAAACATACAAGCGAGCGAGTGAGCGAACACTCAGCTTTTACCATTACTCATACTACCACTACTACTACTACCCGTCAGCTCCGACTCACACGCACCCCCCGCCAAACACACGAAATGCACACCCTCCTCGCCACCTAGCCGACCGCACGCTTCGCTGAACATACAAACTCTCTCATATTATAACTTTGATCTTTATTACCCTTCATCCAACACGCACGCACACACATAAATACGTGTTTACACATACATACACACACACACACACATACACATACACTCACTCACACACAGTCTGTCGCTTTATATTCCTCTTTTCTTTTTCCGTACATCTCACTCTTTCTCTCTCTCTCTCTTACTCCCTCTTTCGTTTTTCTCTCTGTCTTTCTATAATATTTTATGACTCGCTCCCTTTTCTCTTTTGCTTTTTCATCTTAGCTTTTATGTCGTTTTTTTTTTTACTCTCTCCTACTTCTGCTATCTGCAAACTTTTACTCCCACTTCCATTTTTACTTGTCTGTTTGATCTTCTCTTCTGCCTTTTCCTCTCTCTAACATCTTTTCGGTTTTTCTTTTTCATCTCTCTCTGTGATATACACACACACAATATACATACATACACTTTATATATATATACAACATACATACACACATATATATACATATATATACACACACTCTACTTTGTAAGTTTTACAGCTATCTCTCTCCTCTCTTTATCTATTTATTTATCTATTCATCTGTCTATCTATCCATTTAGTGTGTCTGTCTGTCTATCTATCTATCTATCTATCTATCTATCTATCTATCTATCTATCTATCTATCTGTCGTCTGTCTGTGTTTATCTATCTATCTATCTATCTATCTATCTATCTATCTATCTATCTATCTATCTATCGGTCTATCTATCTATCTATCTATCTATCTATCTATCTATCTATCTATCTATCTATCTATCTATCTATCTATCTTCCTCACTCGCTTATTCCCTTTCATCTCTATATTTCACTGTCGTTTCATCTTCCTGTTTTCTTACCACCAGCACTACCATCACACCATCATGCCATTACCATCTCCTCCGCCCCTTCCTCCTTCATATTCTGTAAATTGCTCTACGGGCTCTCTTACTCTCTCTTTCCTCCCCTTCACTCACTTTCTCCCTTCCCTTCCCTTTCACACACTTCTCTCTTTTCCTTCCCCTTCACTCACTTTCTCTCTGTCTCTCTTCTTTTCATCTCTCCGTCCTTTTCGCCTTCTCTCGTCTCTTTATTTTTCTTTTTCAACAACTTATTATCATTCAATAGGCTCATTTCGTTATTATCAACTTTTTCAGGTTTTCTTTCATTCTCCTCTAGAGGAGTAGGAGGAGAGTGGGAGGAATAAAGCATGCCCCCCTTCACCCTCATCCCACCTTTCCTCATTTTCATTTCTCGACCTTTTCATTGGTATCCCCTAAAGATATCAACCTTCTTCGAACCAATGAGTTTGAAAGCGAGAGCTCTAAGCGGCTGCCATACGTGTTAGAAATAACAGTCAAATCTGCACCTAAGAAAAAAAAAGAAAGAAAAAGAAGGGCACCTTGGGGAATTTCAACCATATTTCGTGGTCTGCTACCACAACAGCTCCTTTATAGGATCCAGTTAGCTCAAGACATCATCAGGAGGAACCACGTCCGGTTTCGGCCCCTACTCCTCTACCGTTTTGACGTGGCGCCTCCCCCCCTTTCGGAGAAACCTAGACGGTTTGCCAGAGATAAAGGACATAATGATTACAACTAGAAAGTCTTTGACCATGGGTTGCACCTGGGGTTAATCAACATCAACAACAACTGCTATAGGCTCGAAAAACCTATGAAGGTACCTCAATGCCATTGATCGACCTGTTAGAAATACCGGTACCGGTGTAATACGGGATCTCCATACCATTGTGATCGACAGCAACTTAAATCTAGACCAGCTTGTGATCTACATTCAGAGTATTGTTGACGTTCGAATACTCTTTTACTCTTTTACTTGTTTCAGTCATTTGACTGCGGCCATGCTGGGGAACCGCCTTTTTTAGTCGAGCAAATCGACCCCCAGAACTTATTCTTTGTAAGCCTAGTACTTATTCTATCGGTCTCTTTTTGCCGAACCGCTAAGTTACGGGGACGTAAACACACCAGCCTCGGTTGTCAAGCGAAGTTGGGGGGGGGGGACAAACACAGACACACAAACACATGCACACACACACATACATATATACATATATACGACGGGCTTCTTTCAGTTTCTGTCTACCAAATCCACTCACAAGGCTTTGGTCGGCCCGAGGCTATAGTAGAAGACACCTACCCAAGGTGCCACGCAGTGGGACTGAACCCGGAACCATGTGGTTGGTAAGCAAGCTACGTACCACACAGTAACTCCTGCGCCTATGGATGTAAAATCTATTTAGATTAATCTGAGTGGATGACAGAGCTTGCTTGCACTTCTCCTTGGATACTTGGCTCTAGAGTAGCTCTGTCTCTTTTTGAAACATAAAAATAGCAACAATCTAAGCCATTTTTAAGTTCGAAGACCCATGGGCCATCTATTCTTCGTCCATGATTTCTATTGTTCACAACATCTGCCCCACTGTCAGTTGATTCGTGTCCTTTGATCACCAGTAAGAAGACGACTTCGGTTGGAAGTTGAGTAAATAGATGAATTTTAATTGCAGATCAAAAAGTTGGTGTAGATCGCAAACTATACCATTTGAACTAATGTAGATCACAAGATATACCAGAAACATGTATGTAGATCACATACTACACCGACACCGAAATACCAGCCAGAACTCCCTCAAATCACACCTGACTGTCTTATACTTGAGTAGTTAAATAGTCAGTCCCTAATATACAAAAAAAAAAAAAAAAAAAGACATGATGGTCACGGCTTGGTGTCCCTTCGAGCACAGGGCTACTCGGTCAGTGCTGACCTTGGGCTAAGCAACAATAGCTACCAATACTATTACTATAATGAGGGTGATTACATGGTTGCTCACTTCTCAAGAGATATTAACTAAATCTCTCTCTCAAACTACTATCCACCCATCTTTAGTATAGAGCATCTGAGAATGTGGTTTTAGATGTTACTTCGATCAGAGCTGCCCTTGAGCTGAATAACAATTATTCTAGCCCCTCTCCATTACACTTCTATGTATTAATTAAAAGGAAGATCTGCAAGAAACGCTGGCCTAATCTCCCTTAAAATCACATCTGACTGTTTTAAAGAAAAGGAAGATGTAACAAAAGACAGTATGGTCACAGCTGAAACACCTCTAATTATACATCTACTCAATCAGGAGTATATAACCTCAACGACTCATCTTTACTCTTTCAACGCTTATCTACCAGAGAAGCCCCATTGAAAATGATAGATGGAAACTGCCAATACATGCATACGTACGTACATACATACATACATACATACATACATACATACATACATACATACATATTGGGATATGTAACACTGCCTAAATACTAATTATGAGAAATTATGCTTCCCAAATCCAGAAAGGAGAAAGCTGATTCGAAGTCTACAGATCCAAGCAACCACTGGAACTAAAAATCTGTAAAACTTTCCAGAAGTTTATCATTTAAGCATATATGATCATGTCTAGATATGCAAGTGTATGCATGAGAAGACATACATAAAACAAAACATACAAATCTGCAAGTATACATACATGCACGCATACATACATACATACATACATACATACATACTCTGTTGTTAATGTTGAAATTCCGATGAAGGAGCCTTGGATCTAGGTTAGAAACTTTCTCTATTGGCAAGAAATCTTGGAATAAAAACTGAATAATGACGTATATACATACATACATGCATACATACATACACACACATGTATTTATATATCTTATATCTTTTACTTGTTTCAGTCATTAGACTGCGGCCATGCTGGGGCACCGCCTAGAAGAATTTTAATCGAATGTATCGACCTCGGACTTATTTTTAAAGCCTGTTATTTATTCTATCGGTCTCTTTTGCTGAACTGCTATGTTATGTGGGTGTGAATACACCAGCACCGGTTGTCAAGCGGTGGTGGTTGTGGTGGAACAAACACACACACACATATATACGATAGGCTTCTTTCAGTTTCCGTCAACCAAATCTACTCACAAGGCTTTGGTCGTCCCGGAGCCATAGTAGAAAACACTAACTCAACGTGCCACGCAGTGGGACTGTGAACTCGAAACCATGTGGTTACATATATACATATACACTTGCATACATACATACATACATACATACATACATACATACATATACGACGGGCTTCTTTCAGTTTCCGTCAATCAGATTCACTCACAAGGCTTTTGTTGGCCCCAGGGTATAGTAGGAGATGCCTGCCCAAAGTGTCACGCTGTGGAACTGAACACAAAACCACATGGCTGGGAAGGAAATATCTTACCTCACAACCTTTCGTTACCACAAGATCCCCACCCCCATCTGCCACCAGCACCCGAGACAGTGCTCCATGTTAACCTGACCGCGACAGCTTAGCCTCCAATATGGAAATTCATTAGCTACTATTTTCAGCATACATACATATATACTACATGTTTACGCGCACGCATACGAACGCACGCACACACACACACACACACACACACACACACACACACAAACAAGCGTGTACACGAAATTGTTCTCGTTCTCCGCTCTCAAGCGCATATCATAGACATATACGCTTCGTCACCCACGTAAGCACGCAGACACGCTCATAGATATTGGTACGCACATACACAAGAAGACATTCGCTGACTTACCTATTCGCACACACATATACACATACAGACGCGCGCGCGTACAAACATTCACGCACACATATACACAAACATACTCAGTAAATATACACAAACTCACACATATACACAAACATACTCAGTAAGTTTTTCTTAATGAACCGATGGTCTTGAGCTAAATAATTATATACACACTCATATACATTCATACTTACATATATCTCGATATGTACAGCTGTTTATATGTGTGTGCGTGCGTGCGTGCGTCCATATACATTTACACATGTATACATTTATATTCGTGTATGTGTGTCATCAACAAATAAATAAATATGGCTGCTTTTTGCCTTTTCTTTTCCCCTTTATTTCGTACTTAGATGAAACGCTCGGCTAATAACTTTCTTAGATCCCCTGCCTCGAGTAAGCTGCTACATCGCGAGGGTGATCATGTCTACGTATAAACTAAGAGGCCCTGTGCGTTGCAACGGAGACGTTCTCTGTCTGCTTCTCTTTGATGTGCAAACGCTTATGCCGTTGTTTCTAATCACAACAACAGTAAAGCACTGTTGAAATAATATTACCGAAAAAATAAATAAATGATTAAGAAAGGCAGAAAGATAACAAAACTAAAATAAAATAAAATAAAAAGAGAAGGTAATGCGACTGTGGGGGTGATTTCTTTTCTTGTGACATTAGATGCCAACATGGATAACCAGCATGAATTGGGGTGGTGGTGGTGGTGGGGGGACATCTTACCCACTACAGCCATCCCATCCTCAATACCTCCAGCATCATCACTATCATCACCACAACCACTACTAGTGTAACTTTAACACCACCACCACCACCACCACTATAACTATTACTAATACCACCGTCAGTAAATGTATTCTGCCAACAGCAAAAGTAGTAACAAGGTTGTCAAAGAATGCATGTATAGAGTGTTGGATAGGGTGTTACATGTATGTGTGTGTGTGTGTGTGTGTGTGTGTGCGTGTGTGTACGCACATATACACATGTACTATATGTATTGTGTATGTAATATGTATTGAAACTACCTATCGCCATTGTACACAAAGAAACACATCTTCTCACTATTATATATAAACAAGCGCGGGCGTAGTGGAAAACATATTTCCCTGTCATCACGTGACTGATTATTATTTGAAGCGGCAACTGCTTCATACCGTTCCCTCCAGAACGCAAACTGACCAATCACAGCCCTTAATAAGGTCACGTGATAGTGTTTTTCTAATACCTCTCCGGGAGCCTACCATCAACTATAAATAGACCAAATTATACCCGGCAAATTCGTCTCGGTTCAGATCTCTTAGAGACCTGTTCCGTGTACCACACAGATCAGCAGCAGCATCTCCAGCTACGACTACCACCGACGTCGCCATCAGCAACACGACACTACGACTACCAGCATCATCGCCACCAGCGTCAACACCACTTCAACTACGAACTACAAGATTCGCCAACATAGTCAACACGACTTTTCACGTACACCAATAACCAAACTACCGCGGCACATCTCTCTCTCTTCGATTCTATTTGTGTGATTCTTCTTCACCACGATAAATAATAGACAAGAGTTCAGCCTGCAACCGGCCCGGCATGGAAGCCACAACATCACAACTAGTGATCGCCCTGCCACATACACGCCTCAACTTCTTTCATACAAATTCTTCCTATTGTGTACTCTAAGAACTGGTATAAATGCTCACACGTGTTACTGACTCTTTTCTTTACACTCTTTTCTTTATACGGCGGCCTGTCTTTTATTATATTTTCATTATGTCGCATTCACACTCACACACAGACATACATTTTAATGTCACAATAAATATTTCTGTTATTCATCTCATACGGTTGTCTTCTATCGTCTTAATTACTGGTCATTTACTAACGCACTATGTTATCGTAGTATAACATATTTGTATATCATCTCAGATATATAATTTTTGTGTTCGACCGTGTGACGCGTTTCAAATAAAAGGAGTCCTGTTTTTCCATTCGTTACCATTTCTCCTTTTTGAGTTCGCACGGTCGTTCTTACATATATATATATATTGATAGAAATGGTAAGACAACAAATGAATGAAAGAGACCTCGATCTTGTGTAAATAGAGGAATTTATCTGTAAATAATGTGACAATTATTCGGTATCCACGATAAAACTCCGAGTTTCGGATGTCGGGGCATTTTTTTTTGATGGCCCGATAACTGAAGAGATACCGGCGTGGGTTTCCGCCCCGACATCCAAAACTCAGAGTTTTATCATGGCTTCCGAATAATTGTCACATATTATATTTACAGGTATATATATATATATGTATATATATATATATATATATATATATATATATATATATATATATATATATATATATATATATATATATATATATATATATATATATATAAACACACTGGCACATTTCTTTAGTAGGCGCAGGCGTGGCAAGAAGCTTGCTTCCCAACCACATGGTTCTGGGTTCAGTCCTACTGCATAGCACCTTGAGCAAGTGTCTTCTACTATAGCCTCGGGCAGATCAAAGCCTCGTGAGTTGGATTTGGTAGACGGAAACTGAAAGAATCCCGTCCTATGTATATATTTATATGTGTGTGTGTCTCTGTGTTTGTCTCCCCCCTCGCCATCACTTGGCAACCGATGTTGGTGCGTTTACGTTCCCGAAACTTAGCGGTTCGGCAATACAGACCGATAGGATAAGTACTAGGCTTACAAAGGATAAGTCCTTGGGTGAATTTGTTCCATCAAAGCAGTGCTCCAGTATGGCCGTAGTCAAATAACTGAAACAAGTTAAAGAATTAAAGAATGTGTGTGTGTGTGTGTGTGTGTTCGGCTCATACTTTCTGAAAATTTAAAATCAAGTGAAAAATTTCAAATTTGGTATATTGATGTAATTTTTCAAGTTGAATCTGATGTTATTCACTTGTTTCAGAAAAATGTTACAAAGGTTTAAAGTTTGATTATTTTACCCAATTACAAAACAAGCTTTGGAAACTGGCATTTTGTGCGTGATGATATTACGGCAACAAAAATTCAACGACGAAAGTTTTAATAAGTTTTAATGAATAATGTAATGTAAAACATGCCTGTTGACACAGGCATATAAACAATATAAAAAACGAAACCGTCAATGATTTTTTTTTGCGAAATATTACAATACATTTTTTGTAGCGAATGTTCAAAAACGAATGTTTATCTCGGAGTTTATCAAACAAATCACAAATTACAATTTTCTTATCTACTGCGCCACATAAACTCACCGAAATACAAGTCAACCATAGAACGGCAGGTTCTAGAGAATCGTGTATTCCCTCATTTTACAGAGACCCATGTACTTTCCACTCGTTGCGTATGGGTACTATCTTTCGAGTCAATAAACTCAACGCTGTGGTTCACTGCTCTCGGTTTTCAGTTTCTCCATCATACTCGAAAAGTTAAACGAGTTTGCTGCGGTCATACTTCTATTTTTTCTTTTTAGGTTGAAAAGGTCCTGAAAAACAGATAGTTCAGAAATATGAAAATCAGGTAGTGACAGGAGCGAAAATATCCGTTTCTCGAAAAAAAAAAAAAAAAAAAAAATTCACTGGTGAAGCAGACAATACCTTAGCTTGTTACTCTGGAAACAGGTACCAATATGTCTGTTGATTTCGAGTGACTAAAATTACCCGAAATTTGCAAATTCTAAAAGCCATTAAGTTTTCATTTATTAATTTATGGCAAAAATGATTTTCATTTCCATAATTAGCATACGAAACTACATCAACACACCAAATTTGAAATCAAATGGAACAAAATTAAAAGGAATTATAAAGTGTGACCCAAATAGAAAAGACCCATGTAAGTACATACGATAGTGGTGGGGGGACAAACACAGACATGCAAACACACACACACACACACACACACACACACACACACACACACACACACACACACACACACACACACACACACACACACACACACACACACATATATATATAAGTTAAAATCAAAGTTTAAATTTAAATTTAAAATATTAACTGTGTGTTAGGTATGTCCTTGGTAGTCTGCCAACAAAACACGTTCGCTGCCTATGGCTACCGTGGTATCCACGGTAATTGCACAATCGTTGCTGGATCTACGTTAGGAATTCTTCAGTGCACGTTGAGTATAGTGGAAACAATGGATACGGAAGATAGAGTAAAGTACAAATTTTATTTATCAAAACTACCGTTTCGACACCTGCTGCATCGCTAGCTCGCAGGTAGGAAACTATACAATGTATTATGGTGGTTTCCATCGTACATAAGCATGTTTCTGCACCGTGAGATGCTTCTGCATCGTGAAATGCACCGTAATTCATCGTATAGTTTCCCACCCGCGAGGAAGCGATGCAGGATGTGCCGAAACGATCGTTCTGATGAATAGTTTCCAGTATACTCTATTTGCCGTATCCATTGTTTCTACTGAAACAGGAGCAGCACAAATATCAGTAGCATCAATGCCAAATATCAGTAACATCAATGCCAACACAGGGACACACACTAAAATTCATGTCGAATCTTGTGAATCCAAATTTAAAATTCGCCTGAACAACCACAGATCTTCTTTCAGGGTCTCGGTGAGACGCAACACAACAACACTCGCAGGATACATATTGTGCCTAAAGGACGATCATTCACCCTTTAACATCAGGTGGAAATTACTGGAAATGTGTGGACCCTCTCGCAATGGAACGAGACTGTGTAAATTGTGTATGACAGAAAGATATATTATCCTCATGAACTCACATGAGCCAGGAGGCTACCTGAACACCAGGACGGAAGCCGTAGGGAGTTATCCACATTTTCGGAAATTTTGACTTCAAAATTGGAAAACCTAGCTATCAAGCGAAGGAAGACAACTCGCCCGGCCATAATTTTTTAAGAGGAATATTTCTTGAACTATCACCAGCGATCTTGTGTTAGGGAAACTCTTACAGGCACTCGAACCAAATGATAAACCAAAGCAAAAAAGAGTTTGCAGTTAACATGCTGGAACGAATTTGAGGACGCAGCGTTCTTCACCCGAGTTTGTTTTAGTATTGAGGCAACCTTTCATGTTTCAGGGAAACTAAATACACATAATGTGAAGATCTGGGGATCAGAACCCCCATGTGATTAGGGAACTTCACTGAAATAGTCTAAAGGAAAGGGGAGTATCTGGTATGGGATGATGTGCAATCGAATCATTGATCCATTTTTCTTCACAGAGAGATCAATTTCTGCTAACGTGTACCTTGACCTTTTGACTGAATATGTGGAACCACAACTGGATGACCTTCAACCAACTATCGTTTTCCAGCAGGAGGATACACAATCACACTGGGTCCTAAATCAAACATTTCCAGATCAGTGGATTAGAAGGGGTGGCCCAATTTCCTGGCCACCTCGTTGCTCGGATGTTACTCCGTTGGACTTTTTTCTATGGAGTTATGTTAAAAACATTATGTATCGAACAGAGCTACGTGACATCAACGACCAGAAGCAAAGGATCACTGATGTCATTGCCACCATTGATAAGGCTATGCTACAGCAAACATGGCAAGAAATTGATTACTGTCTTGATGTGATTCGTGCAACTAATGGTGCCCATATAGACATGTATCAAATGAGGAAAAAAAATTCAATATCTACTCATTTTAAAGCGCGATATTCGAGCAATTTTGCTATTCAACTTCAAAAAGCACGTAAAGCAGCTGAAACTGCTTGAGATATCAACGAAACATTTGGTGTGGAAATTACTTGTGTGAGTGGTCAACTCGAAAATGGCTTAAACAATTTCGCAGTGGAGATCTGAGCCTTGAAGATCGTGAGTGTAGTGGACGCCCATCTATCATCGATGACGGTCAATTAAAGACTTCAGGCAAAAAAACTTCAGGTTAGCCAGAAAACTGCCTGCAACCAGTTGCATTCGATCGGAAAATCATAAAAGATCGACAAATGGGTACCACACAATTTGAATGAAAATCAGAAAATGCGCAGTAATGAAATTTGCTCGGCTTTTCTTCTCTGTAACCAAACCGATTCATTTCTCGACCATATTGTAACTTGCGATGAAAAGTGGATTCTATACAACAATAAAAAAACGTTCTTCGCAGTGGTGAGACCAAAATGAAGCACCGAAAACCTTCCCTAAATCCGAGCTCTTCAAAAAGAAGGATATGGTGACTGTTTGGTGGTATACTGCTGGACTCATCCACTATAACTTCTTAAAACCCGGAAAAACCATTACTGCAGAAATATATTGCCAGGAAATTGCCAAAATGAACGAAAAACTTCTTGCAGTTACAGTTAGACTGTATTTTTCTGATGAAGTCTAATAAGTCTGAAATATGTTCAGAGTGGTCACCTTATTGTTAAAGACCAGATCCACTTCCTATTGCATTTATTACTGAATAAATTTTAAGAAGCCAGGATGGTCCTCTGAAAAATTTTGACCAGAATCAATTATTAAAAGAAATATCTTCTTTTTCCTTCATAACTAAAAGTGTGATTGAAATTTAAAATAATAGGTTAGTTTTCATGCATTAAACCGCCATGGGTATTTCTTTCTATTCATATGCATTCGAAAAGGTATATTTCTGGCATATATATATATATATATATATATATATATATATATATATATATATATATATATATATATATATAGTTACATAGTTACAAAGTTAGAAATCGCAATAGAACTAAGTAAAGACTAAATAATTTCATTATGACAAAAATTAATACATCCTGAACTTAATAGGCTTCATCTTTCAAAAGAATCATTAACAGACAATCGGTAAACGTGTGTGAATAATTAAGTTACTCATTATATGACATTCATAATTTTAAGAGATTAAAACATTTATCTCACTTGAAGGAGATCCTATTTCACGATTATACAAATCGATGTAGTATGTGTATATAAGTAATTTTGTCGCCTCCACACATTTACCAGTCGCTTACTGATGATTCTTATCAAAGCTGAAACTTATTAGAAGCAGGATGTATTATCACTTGTCATAGAGTATATATGTGTTTTATGTGTATGCGTTTCTTGTGTGTGTGTGTGTGAATCTATCATATATATAAGAATGTGCATATACCTATATATATATATATATGTGCGCGCGCGCGCGCGTTTATACGCACACGCGCTCACACACAAATACACAAACACACAGACACACACACAGACACACATACGCATACGGGCGTGGCTGTGTGGTAAGAAGCTTACTTTCCAACCAGATGATTCCAGGTTCAGTCTCACTGCGTGGCAACTTGGGCAAGTGTCTTCTACTATAGCCACAGGCCGACCAAAGCCTCGTGAGTGGATTTGGTAGACGGAAACTGAAGGAAGCTTGCCGTATATATATATATATATATATATATATATATATATATATATATATATATACCTATGTGTGTGTGTCTTTGAGTCTGTGTTGTGCCCCTTCACAGCTTGGCAACCGGTGCTGGTGTGTTTACGTCCCCGTAACTTAGCGGTTCAACAAAAAGAGACCGAGAGAATAGAACCAGGTTTTAAAATAAATTAGTACTGGGGTCAATTCATTCGACTAAAAATTCTCTAAGGCGGTACCCTAGCGTGGTCGCAGTCTAATGACTGAAACAAGTAAAAGATAAAAGGTACACACACACACACACACGGTGAGTCATCTATTTGAGAACAAAACTTTAATTATCCTCCTCTTTTTTTTCAGCACCAACATGGAAGCTTCGAATCTAATGCAGACGATGATAAAGCAACATTTTCTCTTCGCCTTATCCACTAATCATAGAGATTCTGAGATTGCAACCCCTTTAAATGTCACCAGGTCCTTCGTGTTTAAGATCAGAAAAGAGCGCCTGTTCTCTGGCTGGAATGTGCCTTCCGTGGCCAAAAGAAAGTCCAAGGCATCATCAACGAGAATCCGGTGCCATTACCAATTATCTCCATGTATTGGAGTCAACGATTAGACACGTGGTACACAAAGACATCAAGTACAAATCCTATGTTATGAAAAGAGGGTAGTTCATGTCCGATAAAACCGGAAAGAACCATGTGTTCCGGCCGAAGCGCTTGCTGAACAAACCCGCGCATATCGAGGAGTTCATTCAACATGCTCTGGTTCTTCTTAGACAAGAAGAACTTTGTCCAAGATTAGATACTGAACAGAGTAAATAACACATGTCTCTGCGCCAGCTCCACTGAAGTCGCCACTATTATGCACACCGAGTCCCCGCCGTCTATGAGGGCCTTGGTTGTGGGCTGTGTTATATCTCTCCACTTTTCCTTGCAACGTCTTAAGATCAATGCGGCAGCCGATTATCGAGACAATGTAGATAGATATCGAGCCCTGAATTGTGAGAGTTGCTCAGGGACACCGCACGTATTGCAGCAAGACTCTGCTCCCCTCTCTCTCCCTATCGCCCCTCTCTCTCCCTATCGCCCCTCTCTCTCCCTATCGCCCCTCTCTCTCCCTATCGCCCCTCTCTCTCCCTATCGCCCCTCTCTCTCCCTATCGCCCCTCTCTCTCCCTATCGCCCCTCTCTCTCCCTATCGCCCCTCTCTCTCCCTATCGCCCCTCTCTCTCCCTATCGCCCCTCTCTCTCTCCCTATCCCCCCTCTCTCTCACACACACAGTCTACACAACCCAGTAGAGGTTGGCCGAAAATTTTCAGGTTCATATTACCTCTAGCATTCGGTCTCCCAGCTCTTCTGATTTAACCCCATCCTGAACTACTATATCTAGGGCGTCGTTAAGAGAGAGACCAGCAAGCATGCTCACAAGTCCAATGACTCGTTGATGCCTGCAATAGAGGCCATTGTGGCCATCATAAATAATCATCACCTACTCAACATATTTAGTCGAGACAGTAATTGAGGCTTATGACGATTTCATTGAATAAACTTTTGCTATAAGTACGTAAAAATATGTGAACCAAATTCCTTTAAAATGTAGTGGCTTTTCTAATTAATATTTTCGTTTTTCTTAAATTCAAAATGTTGTTCTCATATAGTTGACGTTATGTACGTCTCTCTTGTTTTTACCTAGCTAAATTCTCCCTCCGAGGAAGGAGCTGGTTTCTAACAAAGATAATAAGCTCCACCTTTCGAATGTAGATAACGAAAACAATGTCGCATATTAAACCTGAGAAAAGTTCTGCATAGTATTACTGCTCCGCTTACAGATTGTATTTGTAATGTACGAAACAGTTGATTGATTTATGTATGTATGCATACATGTATGTATGTATGTATGTATGTATGTATGTATGTATGTATGTATGTATGTATGCATGTATGCATGTATATATGCATAGATGTATGTATGTATGTATGTATGTATGTATGTATGTGTGTGTGTATATATGCATGTATACATACAGTATGTGTGTGCCTCTGTGTGTGTGAAAGCGCGTGACCTAATGGTTAGGATGTTGCACTCATGACCGCTAGATTGTGGTTTCGATTCCCAGATCGAGCGTTGCGCTGTGTTCTGGACCAAAAATACTTTCATGTCGTTCCGCGATCGCTTCGACCATCTGAGATGTGGCAAATCGCGCACCTATACAGGTAATATCGAGTTGATGAAGTGAGTGAGCTGATGCACTGCATGAAACTTTGATCACTATTAACAAAATCATCTGTGCAGGCTGTTCAGCCAGAAGATGCATCCCCATCATCTGTCGTTTACGCCAAGAGAGTTCACTATATATATATATATATATATATATATATATATACATACATATATATATATATATATATATATATATATATATATATATATATATATATATATATATATATATATATATATATATATATTTATATTTATATTTATACACACACACACACACACAAATATATATATATAATATATGTATGTGTGTTTGTGTGTGTGTGAGCGTACATATGCATATAAACAGACTGCAGCTATAAATCAATAAACTGAAATAAAATTCTTAATAGAATGATTTCGATTTCTAAATCTCTGATAATCATGTGTGTGTGTGTGTGTGTGTGTGTGTGTGTTTGTGTGTGTATTCCACAATGTAACCTCATGTATATCGTTGGTGATTTTTTCTTTCTCCGCCTTCCCTTCTTTGGACTTTCCTGTATTTCCGATGAAGAGCTCCGCTCGGAACGTCAAATTCTCTTTCGTTCCTTTCCTGAGCATCCAGTAACACAATATCTGTATCACGTCCTCGCGTTGTTGTTTTTTTGTTGTTTTCTTTGTCGTTTTTCTATTTTGAACTCACTATATATATATATATATATATATATAAGACTTTCTCTATTCCCGAGCGTTATACTAATACATCCATTTGTTGTTTACACCACCTGTATTCGTCTGTTGTTTTTTCGTGAATTCTCCTATATATATATATATATATATATATATATATATATATATATATATATATATATATATATATATATATATATATATATATATATATATATATATGCACACACACATACACACACTCACGCACACATACATACACATGCACATACTTATAATCCGAATACGGTTGAAGAGAATGGGGATAAAAATACATTTATGATAAAGCGAGTGACAACTACTGCTGTTCTACGCAAGCAACGTAATCCAGAAAAGTTCATAGATAAAAATAAAGGTACAACATTTTGGACATAAGTTCTAGAGAGTGAAAGAAAAAAAATATTGATACAAAGGTCAATATGTCGGACATTAAGAAGCACCGACAAGGCCTGTATACAAGGATCCAAGACATTAGATCTTTCACTACTTAATGCAAAAGAAAAAAAAAATTCAGAAATTTGTACTATTTTTCCTTTCCATGTACGAATTTTTATGGGACACATGTTGTTATCAGAAAACTGAGAACAGCAATAGCAAAACTGTTGTCTACAAGTCTGAGAGACTTTCGGTATTCTCTGATGAGAAACAGCAGTGTTACAGAAACCTGCTATGCTGTATATTCTTCTTTATAGAATCTTTTGCAAAAGTTTTTAAGAATTACAGAGAACTGTTAGTAAATCTCTCGACATGACTAACACATAATTAACACTGTTATGATAAATAGTGCTGATATTAATTATTGTGATGTTGAAGAGGAGTGATGGTTGGAATGATAGTGTTGTTGGTGGTGGTGTTGATGGTGGTGGTGGTGGTTGTGGTGGCGGTGCTGGTGTTGATGGTGGTGATGGTGGTTGTGGCGGTGGTGGTGGTGAGGAATATGGCGATAATCACAAATCTTTTAAGAAAAATTAGAAACTTCATGTATCTAAGGTAACTAAAAGAAAAAAAATACATAAATTTTTTTTTTTTAATGTAGAAGAAAAGAAAAATACTTCGAAACGACGCGATCATTGAAAATTCCTTATCGTCTGTTCCGACACATAACCATAATAATAATGATGGTGATGATGATGATGATGATGATGAGGATGATGACGACTACGCTGACGACGATGATGATGATGAAAAAAAATAATAACAACAACATTACAAATAACAACAATGATAATGACAGCAACATCAGCAGCAAAATAGCGACAGCAGCACTAGCAACCAGCAGCGGCGGCAGCGGCGGTGGCAGCAGCGGTGGCAGCAGCAGCAGTAGTAGTAGTTGTAGTAGTAGTAGTAGTAGTAGTAGCAGCAGCAGCTGCAGTAGCAGTAGCAGCAGCAACAGCAGAAGTAGTATCATCATCATCATCATCATCAGCAGCAGCAGCAGAATCATCATCATCATCATCCTCATCATCATCAGTAATAGTAGTAGCAGCAGCAGTATCATCATCATCATCATCATCAGCAACAGCAGCAGCAGCAGCAGTAGCAGCAACAGTAGTAGTGGTGGTAATTTTTTCGTCCTATTTTATCATTAGCGGAAGTTATGGTGACGACTATTCTAAATAATTTGTTTTTATTTTATTCTTTGTTATGCTTTTCCCTTTATATATATATATATATATATATATATATATATATATATACATTTTTTTCGCTTTTCTAATTTTCTTTTCTTTTTCAGTTACTAAATCGACGGTGATTTAAAGTCATCACAAGACAGACTGTCGATAAAATATTTTTTAAAAATATACAAAAAAATATTCAGTTTCCGGAATATAAGGATGAAGAGAGGAAAGATGGAAATAGAAAAAAAAAAGTGTAACCAAAAGCACAGTATATACGTGGGAGTATTAGAAACAGAGTACAGAGAGAGAGAGAGAGAGAGAGAGAGAGAGAGAGAGAGAGAGAGAGAGAGAGAGAGAGAGAGAGAGAGAGAGGAGGGAGAGAAGAGGAAGAGGGAGAGATAAAAAGTGATATATATGTATGCATTATATATATATATATATATATATAGACACACACGTATATGTAATATATATATATATATATATATATATATATATATATATATATATATTTATACACACATATACACACACACATATGTAATATATACATATATAATGAAAAAAATGAAAGAACCGCTTGGTTATGGAAAATATTTTAAGATGGTTCGTTGCTCATGATATCTTCGAAACCTAAACAACGATGAATCGCGCGTACACACGCACGCACGCACACTTACACACAAAACGTGTGTACGTGTGTGAATGCGTGTATAAATGTATAAAAATAAGGAGCAACTGTCCTGTGAAGTATGTCATGTTGAAAACATGACTATAACTCTGTTAAAAACAAAACAAAAAAAAAATACGGTAAGCTTTTTTTTGTGTCAACAAATATTATGTTATAAATATATCGTTCTTTTAGTGGTTGCAAGTATTACGATAATCATTTCTTCATAATATTTGGTGGGATCAAAGATTTGTGTTTGAAATTAAAGAATTATAAGGAAAAAGAAGCAATGTATAGAATTTACATGTTAATTTGTTTTTTGTTTACTTACTATGAAGTTAGAATTTCCAGTCTTTGCTAAACATGTATAGAACTATTTCATTCTTTTTAGAAATAGTCAGTATAACATAACCTGTGACTATAAACTGTACAAAATTATAGTGTAAAACTTCTATATTTTAACACGTAATTTTAAAGGCCAAATATATCTTACTGTTCTCTCTTTCTTTTATTCCTTCCTTTCTTTCTTCATTCCTTCCTTTCTTTATTTCTTTCTTCACTTCTTTTCTTCATTTCTTTCGTCATTCCTTCTTTTCTTCCTTCCATCCTTCCTTGATATCAAGTACCATGTGCGAATATGCTGCCGTTTTCGTTGTCAGCGCTTTACTGTCATGCGCAGCCTCCGTCACTACTCTGATTAAAATGATATCAAAATGGATTCTAAAATCTTCGTATCAACTTCATGTCTAAAGATTACGGAGTATTATTAGCTCGACGCCCGTCACTTCCTTAACAGTAAAAAGGCAAAATTTAAAAACTAAAAAGGTAGTATTTCTCATCTCTCTGTCATTTCTAGATGGGACGTCCAACTAGCCAGACATCATTTCTCTCGCCTCGCGATATCTGTTTTCTCTTCTATTTATTCTATATCCTTTCAAAATTTCTTTCAGGCATTACCCATTACAATTCGTCTTAGCCTAACGTCGATCGTTTCCGTACGTCCACTTTGGCGTCGTTTGTTCGTTCGAAGCCCTAACTCTCCACAAGTTTTATATTTTAAACATTTCTGGATGCTGCTGTCTTCCTGTCTTGTCGTTAAAAGCAAAAGACAAGTAATAATTAACAGTCGACAACTGGGGAGGAGTTAGACATCTTTCGGCATTTTGTCTCTTAATTGTCTCTCGTTGTGTATTTACGTATTATTCGCTCGTTGGTGATGTCCTGTACATAATGGGTATTTTTCATTTTTATTATATATATATACATATATATATGTATGTATGTATGTATGTATATATATACACACACACACACACACACATACACACACACACACACACACACATATATAGGCGCAGGAGTGGCTGTGTGGTAAGTAGCTTGCTTACCAACCACATGGTTCCGGGTTCAATCCCACTGCGTGGCACCTTGGGCAAGTGTCTTCTACTATAGCCTCGGGCCGACCAAAGCCTTGTGAGTGGATTTGGTAGACGGAAACTGAAAGAAGCCCGTCGTATATATGTATATGTTTATATATGTATGTGTGTCTGTGTTTGTCTCCCCCCCCCTCACCATCGCTTGACAACCGATGGTGGTGTGTTTACATCCCCGTAACTTAGCGGTTCGGCAAAAAGAGACCGATAGAATAAGTACTAGGCTTACAAAGAATAAGTCCTGGGGTCGATTTGCTCGACTAAAGGCGGTGCTCCAGCATGGCCGCAGTCAAATGACTGAAACAAGTAAAAGAGTATATATATATATAGATACTCAACATGTTTCGCATCTACAAACTCATTACAGTCTACTATTAGGATTAAGCAATTTATAATCGAACGATCTTGAAAATCTTTAAGTAATGTAATTCTTGCTTCCCAACCACATGGTTCCGGGTTGAGTCTCACAGCGTGGCACCTTGGGCAAGTATCTTCTACTATAGCCTCGGGCCGACCAAAGCCTTGTGAGTAGATTTGGTAGACGGAAGCTGAAAGAAGCCCGTCGTATATATATGGGTGTTTCTGTGTGTGTTTGCGAGTATGCGTGAGTATGTGTTAGTACGTGAGTGAGTGAGTGTGTGTGTGTGTGTGTGTGTGTGTGTGTGTGTGTGTGTGTGTGTTTGTGTGTGTGTGTTTGTGTGTGTGTGTGTGTGTGTGCCCGTCTTAGTCACCCCATCACTACTTGACAACCGGTGTTGGTGTGTTTACGTCCCCGCAATAAAGAGATTTGGCAAAAGAGACTGACAGAATAAGTACTAGGCTTAAAGAATAAATCCTGGGGTCGATTAGTTCGACTAAAAAGTCCTTCAAGGCGGTGTTCCAGCATGGCCGCAGTCAAATGACTGAAGCAAGTAAAAGAATATATATATATATATATATATATATATATATATATATATATATATATATATATATATATATATATATATATATATATATATATATTCTTTAAACTATTCTAATCTACAATACCAGATTATATTAATTTTATCCTACATTATAACCTATTCGATATTTCACTTATATATTTGGACTAGTAACCTTTAATTTAATATTTTTGTTGTTGATATCAAACTTTATATTTTGTAAACTCTGTATCTATAAATATATGAACTTCCTTTCTTTATACCAAAACTATCTAATAACTATTTCTTGAAACCTTGATGGATCCCCCTTCTCACCTTGGAAGAATGTTTTATTGTCTTGTGTTGATTTTGTTCTCATTGACTTCCATACTTTCTATGGATTTTAAAAAATAATTGCTTATTCCTTCAAACTTCTAATTTAAAAAAATTTATATTGTTCATATTTTCTTGTCGATATAAATCCCTATATTTTAATAAACATTGTCTCTGAATACTTTGATTTAGTTTTAGTTTGTTATTATCATCATTATCATCATCATCGTCATCATCATCATCATCATCATCATTATATTTATTCTCTATGTTTACGATCTTTTATTTTCTAAATTTTTAGTAATAAATATGCTTCTTTTCTTTTATTTCACTAACAATATCTACTAGTTATTTTTAAAATTATATTACTAAAATTCCCTGCCATCTATTAGAGAATCCTCTTATTAATTGATATCAATTTTATCATTATTGTCTTCCTTAATATTTTAAAATCTTGACCTTGCGTTCATATGTCACGTCGAGAATTTAGTATCTAACAAAGATTTTATTTCTCCTGAGGACGTAGCTTAAATTCTGCATTATTTTGAAGGATCTTCGTATTTTGCCTTAATGCAGGCATGAGTAGTTTATTTATTATTGAATATAATAATATAAATTATTTATATGTTTTTAAGCTACGAAACAATTTCTTGTGATATTAAAATTTTCTTAAATAAATTTCATCAAACTATTTCTCTGTCATTTATGTATCACAGTCTGATGGAGTCTAAGCAGGTCGAAACTTCGAAGTCTCTGTCAACACTATTCTTGTTAAAGAATAATAAATATGTTCTCTTCAACATGTATTGAGTAAGTCCTTCAATTTAATGTAAAAATGTTTTTATAACTCGACAAAAAAAAACATTAATACATACAGATATGCATGCATATATACACACACACATACATACATACATACATACATACATACATATATACATACAAATATGCATACATACATTCATACGCACAGACAAATGTTTGCTTGTGTGTGTGTGTGTGTGTGTGCACGTATGTGCATGTGTATACATATATGTATGTAAATTGTTAAATGTTGCATTTAGAATTTAGGGCCAGAATAAAGAATCTATCAGTAATATTGTTATTGCTGAGTGCAAATGTAATCAATCATTTGTTTCGTAGCTTGTTATTTTATGATGATGAAAGCGGTGTTAATTGAATAATTCACATAATCTGTTTATAATGAGCAATCGGTTACTGATGCAGGACTTTTCACGCATTCACATAGTTTGGTTAGTTGCTATTATAATTATCGCCTGTTGTTTATAGAGAAATGTAAAGAGAGTGCATTTATTAAAAAAGGGCTGTGGAGTGTATGATTAACTCAATCGTTAGCGTGTTGCATATTATTCTTTCTAGTGTTCGTTGTTCCCAATATTTATGCTTACAGTTGAAATCGAAATCGCTCCTTTCAAAGTTTTATAGTCATTTACCTATGTTAGAAATCATTATCACCTGTTGAAAAAGGTCGCGCTCAAAACAAAATTCATGCGTTTTCTGATTAAGGAATAAAACTTGAAGTTTGTCTGACAATAAATGACCGTAAAGAAAATCTCTCTCTGATTCCGTTTCTCTCCTTCATCCATCCATCCGGCCATCCACTCTACATACATACATACGTACATACATACATAAAAATAATAATAATCACAGCACATACCCAAGGCACACAGAGCTGCGCTCGGTAGTGAAGTGAAAGCACGTTATTAAAATAAAACTACTGGATAATAATAATAATAATAATAATAATAATAATAATAATAATAATAATAATAATAATAATAAAGGGTAAAATTAATTAATTAATTAATAATTTATAATTTTACCAAGTACGTTAAAATAACCTTTTTAGGTGAATTATACAAAATATTCTATAATCATATACATAATTATAATTAGGGGGTCAGCTAATTGCTTCGCCATCTACATACATACATACATACATACATACATACATACATACATACATACATACATACATACGTATATACATACATATATACAACATAATACATATATTTGTAAGAACGACCGTGCGAGCTCAAAAAGGAGAAATAGTGACGAATGGAAAAACAGGACTCCTTTTATTTAAAACGCGTCACACGGTCGAACACAAAATTATATATCAATGATGATATACAAATATGTTATACTACGATAACATAGATGGCCAGTAATGAAAAGACGATGTTGAACACGACCGTATAAGATGAATAACAGAGATATATATTGTAGCATTAATATGTATGTCTGTGTGTGAGTGTGAATGCGACATATAAAAACATAATAAAAGACAGGCCGTCGTACAAAGAAAAGAGTGTGTGTGAGTGATACATGTATGTGTATGCGTTATATACAGCAGATAAAAAGAGAGTCAGTAACACGTGAGCATTTATACCAGTTCTTGAGTACACAATAGGAAGAGTCTGTATGTGAAAGAAGTTGAGGCGTATGTGTGGCAGGGCGATCACTAGTTGTGATGTTGAGGCTTCCATGCCGGGCCGGGCTCTTGAGGACAGACGTTCGTCGCTGGCTGAATTCTCTTGTCTATTATTAATCGTGGTGAATATGAAACACCTAACAGAATCGAAGAGAGAGAGAGATGTGCCGCGGTGGTTTGGATTGGTGTACATAGAGATCATGTTAATGATATTGGCGAATCTTGTCGTTCGTAGTTAAAGTCGTGTTGACTATGGTGGCGAATCTGGTGGCGAAGAGGCTGCTTGGTAGTAGTCGTAGAATCGTGTTGCTCATGGCGATGATGATGCTGGTTAGTAGTCGTAGACTCGTGTTGCTGATGGGGCGAAGCTGTTGATGTTGTCGCTGGAATTGCTGCTGCTGCTGTCGTGTGGTACACGGAACAGGTCTCTGAGAGATCTGAACCGAGACGAATTTTGCCGCTGAATTAAAGCATTTTATAGTTGATAGTAGGCTCACAAGACATCAGAAAAATACTCTATCACGTGACCTTATTAGGGGCCGTGATTGGTCAGTTTGCGTTCTGGCGGGAACGGTTCGAAGAAGTTGCCGCTTCAAATAATAATCAGTCACGTGATGACAAGGAATGTGTTTTCCGCTACGCCCGCGCTTGTTTATATTTAAATGAGAAGATAGTTTGTATGTAATGGCGATAGGTAGCTTCACTACATATTCATACATACGTACATATATTCATATATGTACAAATACATACATAATATACTGTCTATTTCTGTCTAACTCCCTCTCGCACTTTCCCTACGTGTGTCTGTGTGTATGTATGTATGAGTGTATATATGTGAATGTGTGTGTGTGTGTGTGTGTGTGTGTGCGTGCGTGCATATGTAAGCTTATGTGCGTACAGACATGTATGAGTGTATGTACACATATATTATTATATGTCTGTGTATCTATCGTACCGATGAAATGAGGTGTATCACTGAAATATTAGATATTGTGTATTTTTAGAAGAAATCAGATTAAGTTTACAGTAGGAGGCCTTCTTCATAAGACTAATAAACATAAAATCTACATATATATGGTAATCGTATACATTCCATATATGTAAAATATACGTGGAACTTATATTATTATGTTTATAAAGGCATGTGTGCAGATGTGTGTACTTATTTTTATATGAGCGTGTCTATATGTGTATAAATATGTGTGTGTGTGTGTGTGTGCGCGTGTGTGTGTGTGCGTGTGTGTGTGCATGTATGTATTGTGAAACAGAAATTGGAAGAATTACTTCGGTTCAGTGATTGAACGCCTGTCATGATTACAAAAGATATGGGTTCGAATTCATGGGCAGCTTTCGGCCTTTTCTATCCGGTGGGTTAGCCCAATATTTACGTGCTAATATTTAAAGCTTTATCTGCTTCGAGATTCACCGTTCCAAAAAAGGAAAAGGATTATCTATCTATCTATCTATCTATCTATCTATCTATCTATCTATCTATCTATAATATGAGTGGCTTATTAGCAATTTAACAACCTAAAGGCAAATTTATAGACGTCGCTAAAGTGACAGAGGATACAGAGTGATACCGGCATTGCTAGAAATAAGAGTTAAAACGGCTCATTATCCACAAGAGCACTATCTTAATAAGTTGACAAAGCTCCCTACCAGTGGCGGCTCGTCTACAGGCAATGCAGAACTGCAGCACCCCCTCTTTCCATTCTATATTATTGATAACATTCAATATAATGAGTCCTTTTTTTTCTTTAATTCTTTCTTTATACTTGTACATTATATAATCCTTAAGCTTAATGTTAGTAGCCATCCTCTAGTTTATGAAAAAAATACAAAAATCCTTGTATAGAACTGTTCGCTTCACAGAGGGGGAGAGAGAGAGAGAGAGAGAGAGAGAGAGAGAGAGAGAGAGAGAGAGAGAGAGAGAGAGAGAGAGGGAGGGAGCCAGTCAGACAGACAGCCAGACAGCCAGACAGCCAGACAGACAGGCAGACAGAGAGACAGATAGATAGATAGATAGATAGATAGATAAAAAGAAAGGTAGTTAGTAGTATTTGTTTTCATGGATTAGTGAAGCGAGAAACAAGAGTAACATCTATGACCTTATTTTAGGACCGTTTGGAGGCGGTGGTGGAGTAAACTACAACTCATGTGTTTCTTTACTTAGAAGCAACAAATGAAGACATCGAGTCGGAGATTTTGTTTTCATCTCACAAAAGTTGGACCGAACTAAGATGGCGTTTTGGCTAGGCTTCAAATTTAATGATTGAGTGAAATCACAAGAACGTCTGAAGTTCTACAATGATTTTATTAAAGCCAAAAATAAAGGATTTTATGCTGAAATATCAGTCTTAAACAATTTATTATGGAGCATGAGTAATATAAATTGAGATAAATCTGTACTATATGACTTTCTTATTTAATGTGCTTGTGTGCGCGTGTATGTTTTTTTTTTCGTCGTCCATCAACTCCTGGTGGAGCCATAAGGGCTCCAGCGTGGTATGTTGCGTGTCATGATTATTTTAAATATGGTGGAACCTATTTTTTTTCCAGGTCTGAGCACACTCGATTCCTCCTCCTCCTTTTTCTTCAAGAGAGGGAGAGAGAGAAAGAGAGAGAGAGAGAGAGAGAGAGAGAAAGAGAGAGAGAGAGAGAGAAAGAGAGAGAGAGAGAGAAAGAGAGAGAGAGAGAGAGAGACAGACAGACAGACAGAGAGAGATGTAGATAGCTGAAGTGAAGCAGGGAGAGAGAGAGATGCAGATAGAGAGATGGAGAGAGAGAGAGAGAGAGAGAGAGAGAGAGAGAGAGAGAGAGAGAGAGATGCGGGGAGACAAAGGCTGATAGATTGAAGAATCATTCTACATCCTGGAAAGGATGTAACGCAAATTTGATCTCGACGGGATTTGAACTACGAGTGTTGGAGTATGTGGGAAAATGCGTGTCCGCGCGCACGCATGTGTGTGTGTATGCATGTGTGTTTGTGTGTATATATACTTTCTTCACTCTTTTACTTGTTTCAGTCATTTGACTGTGGCCATGCTGGAGCACCGCTTTTAGTCGAGCAAATCGACCCCAGGACTTATTCTTTGGAAGCCTAGTACTTATTCTATCTTTCTATTTTGCCGAACCGCTAAGTTACGGAGACGTAAATACACCAGCATCGGTTGTCAAGCGATGTTGGGGGACACAAACATACACACACACATATATATTTACATATATACGACGGGCTTCTTTCAGTTTTCCGTCTACCAAATCCACTCACAAGGCTTTGTCGGCCCGAGACTATAGTAGAAGACACTTGCCCAAGGTGCCACGCAGTGGGAATGAACCCAGAACCATGTGGTTGGTAAGCAAGCTACTTACCACACAGCCACTCCTGCGCCTATATAAATACATATATGTATCCTCGTTTAGTGCTGACTGTCAGAAGAAAAAGTACATAATACCATTGTAGAGATGAATATATTTTTCTTTTGGTCGATTCAATCTCTTGTTACTCTGGAGATTCAACTAAGTGTTCATGGGATCGTCAAGCAAGTTATGACCTGCCTGATGACCACGTGAACGCACAGGTAAAACTCCAGGGTATATATATATTGGGTTTAAGATAAATTCGTTCGTTTTTTTTTCTCCCCTTTTTTTAACTCTAATTTTTCATCTACAATTTTAATAAATTAATAAATAACATATTCCCATTTATTGTTCACGACATCATGCTAATGTTCGACTAGCTTGTTAATGTCTTGACGGTCGAAATCACTGGGTCTAGGCACAAAGAACTCATCAAGCTATATATTTAGCTCTACGTTGTTGCTGACGGAAACGCCTAGCAGACTGTTGGACAGCACCGAAAAAGATGATAATCTGTCTCTTTCGTTCAGAACGTGTGCCACCCAAGTACCAAATTATTGTATCTTACCAATCGAGTAAAGTTGACGGACGAAGAATATTTCATCTGATTGGCCAATTCCCAAGTAGACAGGTGTGGATCCTCGTGGATGAGCTCGTTCAATCGATCATCATCGAACTGAACAGGTCAGCCAGAGAGTCTGTGGAGAGTCTGTGAGGTCAAATTTTCCCATTCCTTGAAGTGTGAAAACTGTTTCTGTGCAGTTCTTTCTGTAACAGTGCTTTCTTCGAACACAACGCAATTGTGACAGCTTTGGAAACTTGATTGAAAGCGAAGAGAAGCAGACACCGAAAATCCTCATTTTTTTTTTTGTTATTGGTACTCCTTTTGTCATTTTCCTGAAAGGAAGCAAAATTGATTCAAATTTTAAAAGCGATAAACTGAAGTTACAGAGTAACTATGGAGTTAAAATAATTAGTACGATAAAACTATTTTCGTACTCAAATAGCTTTGGTAAAAAGAAAACGAACGAATTTGTCTGACAACCCAACATTACTATATATAAATATATACACAGATACACAACATACATGCACACACTCAATACAAGCACTCAAAGGTGCTTGGATAAGATTATTTACTAAAATAGATTTACAAAGCAGAAACATAGAATTTCATAATAATGTTTCCCAAGCTAAAATACCACATTTATGGGGTATTTAACAATATGACAGGTGAACAGGTCTATTATTGCTCATAAAATGATGCAGAAAAATCTCGCCTAGTAATATCCATTATTACGCTACGTTAAGGCGGCGAGCTAGCAGAATTGTTAGAGCGCCGGGCGAAATGCTTAGTTACCTGTCGCTACGTTCTGAGTTCAAATTTCGTCGAGGTCGACTTTGCCTTTCATCCTTTCGGAGTCGATAAATTAAGTACCAGTTGAGTACTGGGGTCGACGTAATCGATTATCCACCTCCCCCAAATTTCAGGCCTTGTGCTTATAGAAGAAAGGATTACTACGCTATGTTAGAAGATGGTGTGGATTCGCAGAATTGTTTCGGATAAAGAATGCAGCCTGGTGATGAGTTTAATGTGGAAGAATTTGCTGCTAAATGGCAAAACAGTTCGAGATTGAAGAATATTGGCGCAACTTTTCAGAAGTGAGAAAAAAGTTCTGTACAATGTTGTTGGCATTCCGTCGCTTACGACATCGAGGGTTCCAGTTGATCCGATCAACGGAACAACCTGCTCGTGAAATTAACGTGCAAGTGGCTGAGTACTCCACAGACACGTGTACCTTTAACGTATTTCTCGGGGATATTCAGCGTGACAAGGCTGACCTTTTGAATTACAGGCACAACAGAAACAGGAAGTAAGAGTGAGAGAAAGTTGTGGTGAAAGAGTACAGCAGGGTTCGCCACCATCCCCTGCCGGAGCCTCGTGGAGCTTTAGGTGTTTTCGCTCAATAAACACTCACAATGCCCGGTCTGGGAATCGAAACCGCGAACCTATGACCGCTGCCCTAACCACTGGGCCATTGCGCCTCCACTCTGTACAATACTACTGAGCTAAAGAACTACTTGGTAAGTTTAGAAAGCTACCGTTCCACTATTTAGTTATGTCGCTTTATGTTCTGGGTTCAAATAAGCTGTAAATTGGTAGAGTCGTTCGTTAGTGAATTGGAGAGAATATCTCGCGGTATACATCCCGACACGCTGCACTCTGAGTTCAATCCCTGCTGAGGTCGACTTTACCTTTTATCCTTTCGGGCTTGATTAAAAGAAATATGCCAATAAAATGTGGTGCATTGCCAGAGCTATGTATATGCACCCATATGTGCAATCCTGGGAAAGGTTTTTATGAGGATGAAAATCATTTGCCCATGCATGCGAAACACCCCTCTTTATACTACCGATGTTATCCAACCGAGAAGCCGCTTTAGAGTCAATATAGGGCTTGGTACTGCGTCATTGCGGGCGTTGCTGTCAGAACGAAAGAATCGAAACATCCTTCCTGAGTAGTAATGATTATTCTTTTATTAATTCTTTTATTCATTTGACTGTGGCCGTGCTGGAGCCCCGCCTTGGAGGGTTTTAGTCGAACAAAGCGACCCCAGGAGTTATTTTTTAAATCTTGGTACTTATTCTGTCGGTCTCCATCGCCGAACCGCTAAGTTACGGGGACGTAAATACACCAACACCTGTTGTCAATCAGTGATGGGGGACAAACACACACACACACACACACACACACACACACACACACACACACACACACACACACACACACACACACATACACACACACACAGATATATACATATGCAGTAATACCTCACTTAACGAGGACCAGCTTCACGAATTCCCGTGTTTACGAGCTTTATTTTTCAAGCACAAGTTTCAAATTTTGAACGATATGCAAAAGTTTCTACAGCCATAACAAATGCTTCTGCATGTTACCGAGAAGTTTATAGAGAGCGGGAAAAAACTTCTTTTGAGCAAACAACTCTAGACTTGTTTTTTCAAAAGCAATCTACAACTCCGTCTACGAGTGCTTGTGAATCGGCGATCGCGTCTACTCGTGATAGTTTGCGCGTGTCTAGTGCGAGAGAAAGTGATTCAGAAAACGATTATAATAATTTTTTTTTAACAAAGGCGGCGAGCTGGCAGAAGCATTAGCACGCCGGGCGAAATGCTTAATGTTATTACGTCTGTCCTTACGTTCTAAGTTCAAATTCCTTTTCGGGTCGGTAAATTAAGTACCAGTAGCGTACTGAGGTCGATGTAATCGACTGGCCTCCTTCCATAAAATTTTGGGCCTTGTGCCTAGAGTAGAAAAGAATATTTTTTATTACAAATGATCTTGACATTCTTTTTACTTTACAATCTGTTGTTGTTTTATCGCCATTTATTTACGATTTTTATAAATTTTGTCGGTAAAATAGATTTTGGGGAACGAATTACGATTTATAACATAGCTACTATGAGGAATTATTGCTCTGCTTTACGAGTTTTCGTTTTATGAGCAGCCTGTTGCAGTGTAACCTGAATATAATGTTTTCCCCTATACTTTTAGTTATATTTTTAGTTCAGATGTGCCGCCGAATTTTGAAAAGAATCTAAGTGTACCGCAACTGAAAAACTACGAGCTTATGATAAAGCCAGTACATGGTCATACAGCCTATGAGAAACAGTAGCTGATTATGTGACAAATCAGTACCTACCATCTACAAGAAAAGAAGGATACATTAGATAGTGTAGTCTTAGACACACAAAATAGCTGGAAAAAAAAAAGATGAAATGTTTGCGGTTGGAATGTTTGCGGTTGGAATACGGTCGATGAAGACTAACTTGGGGTTTAACACTAAGAACCTCTACAACAGCAGTAGCAGAAGCAACAACATTATCGAAGGACTAACAATGTTATGGCTTCAGAACTTCCTCTGCTGTTAGATAATATCTAATGACATCAAACAAGATTAAGCAGAAACTTGCTTAGGTATTTATCTTGGTATCTCATTGCGCAGTTGGTCTGTCAGATAACCTGTCTACTTAAGATATATCAGAAGTGTTAGGAGTTTTAACGAGCTTTCATCGTCACCAATACAATCACCTCTGAATTATTTCCCTTAACTCACTCAAATTACTGCTTGCCTAAAATATTTGTAGCCCCTCGCCCACTTAAAAAAAAAATTATTGTTTACTGTTCAGGTGGGTTCTTACTGACTATTCTGCGCTGTATCAAACCAGAGACCATAAGCTTGTTATTATTGTTGTTGCTGCTGTTGTTGCTGCTACTGCTATTGTTGTTGTTGTTGTTGTTATTATTATTATTATTATTATTAAGGCGGCGAGCTGACAGAACTGTTAGCACGACTTTGCCTTTCACCCTTTCAGGGTCGATAAATTAAGTACCAGTGAGACACTGGGTTGATGTAATCGTCTAGTCCCCTCCTCCACAATTTCAGGCCTTGTGCCTATAATATTATTATTATTATTATTATTATTATTATTAAGGCGGCGAGATGACAGAAACGTTAGCACCCGGGACGAAATGCTTAGCGGTATTTCGCCCGTTGCTACATTCTTAGTTCAAATTCTGTCGACGTCGACATTGCTTTTCATCCTTTGAGGTCGATAAATTAAGCACTAGTGAAACATTGGGGTTGATGAAATCGACTTATCCCCTCCCCCAAAATTTCAAGCCTTGTGCCTTTAATAGAAATGATGATGATGATGATGATCATCATCATCATCACTATTGTTTTTTTACTTTTAATCTGCATGTTTGTTACAATCACTTGCCGAGGCACATCCTAGGGCGAGTGAAGGATAAGAGATGTTACAGTATGACTGAAAGTTTGGGGAGGGGAAGTGGCAGGGGTAGTAGTGAAATATCTTCATGTAATACAACACATACATTTAAATTGATAGGGTTTTTCTAAGGATGTGGGCAGTGCTTGTCAGCACAATCTTTTGGATTTCTCTGAGATATGGTTCTCCTGAGATCTTATCTAGATGTTTCAGACATCCATTTAAAAAAAATCATACCTAAGGTGCCTACAATAACAGACACAGTTCTCGCTTTAAGATGCCGCATCTTTTGTATTTCAATTTCCAAGTCCTTATATTTACTTATTTTGTCAAATTCCTTTACAGATATATTTTTATCAGTGGGAAGACTTACATCTATTAGTCTACAAATATTTCTTTCCATGTTATTAATAATTATGTCTGGTTGATTAGCCTGGATCGTTCTATCAGTATTGAGTGAAAAATCCCTGAGGATAGTGACATTTTAACCTTCAACGACTGGCTCAGGAGGATGTTCATACCAGTAAGCAGGAGTGCTGATTCTGTAGTGTTACATATTTTCCAATGTAAATACTGTCCTACCCTATAGTGGCGATTTTGTATTCGTTTGGTGTCAGCACAGCACATCCCGTGACGAGATGGTCTATTGTTTCATCAAATTTATCGCAGAATCTGCATTTAGGATCAGAACCGTTTTGAAGAACGCCAGCCTAGCAGTTTTTGGTAAGAAAACTTTGATCGTGTGCTTCCAATATGAAACCTTCAGGCTCTACTTTCAGTCCTGAACTTCTCAGCCCTTGATGGGTTGTTACTTGGTCTACATCAGCATTTTGACTTCGAGGTAAACACTGTCCATGCAGAGGCTTCTGGCTCCATCGCTCCTCAATTTATTACTGTCCGTTCTTTTTTGCAGTCTACTTGATCCATTTTGCGTGTTTTGTGGCAATGGTTTCAGATTCTTCATCAATTTCAAAGTTAATGTCAAGTTCCCTTGCGAATTTGCAAGCTTCCTTGACAATGGAATGTGATTTTTTTGCTGCTTTCGTGTTTGCACACAAGCTGAAGCATCCAGTCCTCTGTACTAGATAAGTACTTGTTCATTGCTATTGTGGAGGTCTTATAGCACAGTTCTACCTGCATCATACTTCTTCCCCCATTACTTCTAGGTAGGTACAAACGATCAACATTTGCTTTTGGGTGGTGAATGTTCTTATATGTTAGTAGTTTTCTTGTCTTCTTGACCAGGCATCGGAGCTCTGTAAGATCTGTAAGAAATAAGGGAAATGACCTAACAACCTTAAATAACCTCATCTGTTCCCCTGTTAAAGTTGAAACTGCTCACTTAGGTATCAGGACGACACGGAAAAGGACCAACCATGTCAATAGATCTTCTAAGTGGAAAGTAGCACTACAAAAAGAGATCGAATCTTTGCAGGCGGAGTTAGATGAACTTGCGAGAGGAGTAAATGTTAAGACGTAAACCCTGCAACCAAGGAAATAGTGAAACAGCGTATAAAGCTGAAAGCCCAACGGCTTAGAAGGTATGATAAAAAAATAAATCTTATCCACAAAACAAGACGGATGCAAAGAAATTTTATAGGGAAATTGGTAAACGTAAGATAGAAGTAAAGAAGCTACCTTAGACTAAGGAAATGGAAGAGTTCTGGAAGAAGAAATGAAGCAACAAAAAAGAATATAATGCTGAAGCTGACTGGATAGAGCATGAGAAAGTGAGACTGAAGTTGAAAAGCAGAATTGGGAGACAATAGAAGTAGAAGAGTTAAGATGTGTTCTTAGGAATTCTCACAAATGCAAAACCCCAGGACTGGACTGAATTTCTAACTTCTGACTGAATTGTTTAACAGAAGTACACCAAAATTTCGTTGCATCTCTAATTGATATCATCCAGAACCCAACGTAAATACCTGTTTGGTTGACTGAAGGGACAACATACCTTCTACCAAAAACTGAAGAGACAAAATATTCAAAGAACTCAGGAGCTCATGGCTTCAAAACATAGCATAGAACTCTTAAATGTTTGTTAATGTTTATTTCTCATGTAAATACCCAAACATTGGCTTCAAATTTTTGTACAAGACCAGCAATTTCGGGGAAATGGAGTTAATACTTTGCAACGATCCCAGCGCTTAACTGGTACTTATTTTATCGACCCCCAAGTGAATGAAAGAGAAAGTCAATTACGGTGGAATTTGAACTTAGAACGTAAGGGTTGGAAGAAATGCCGCTAAGCATTTTGTCCAGCATGCTAATGAGTCTGCTAACTCGCCGCCTTTTACTACCTGATTTCGAATTGTGGCACAAGGCCAGCAATTTCGGAGGAGGGATGTAAGTCGATTACATCAACCCCCAGCACTCAACAAATAATTTATTTCATCGACTCCGGAACGATGAAAAGCAAAGTCAACCTCGGCAGAATTTGAACTCAGAACATAAAAGAGAGATCAAATGCCGCTAAGTATTTTGTCAGGTGTACCAGCGCTTCTGCCAGGTCGCCGCGTTTTACTACCCAAATATTCCTTTCTATTATAGGCACAAGGCCTGAAATTTTGGGGGAGGACGCTAGTTAATTACATTGACCCAAGTGTTTAACTGGTACTTATTCTATTGACCCCGAAACGGATGAAAGGCAAAGTCAACCTCAGCGGAATTAGAACTCAGAACGTAAAGCCGGACGAAAAGTCGCTAAGCATTTTGCCCGGCGTGCTAACGATTCTGCTAGCTCGTCATCTTTTACAACCCAAATATTAATTATGTTTACTTCATCCCCTAGTTTCTCTCTCTTTTTTTTTTGTATTTTCTTACGTAAACATTCTCCTTTTATTCAGCTTTCTAGTAATAGTTTGATTGCGATAGTGAGCTATGATAGAAATTTACTTTATTCCGAATATTCATATAATCGAAAATGAAATAACATTTGGAAACAAAAAAGAAAAAAAAAAGGTGGGGTGCAGAAAATAAATCGCATGTAAAAGAAAATTAGAAAAATAAGGAAATGCCATTGGATGTGCATGTTACAAAAATATATATAATATAATATAAAGACGACAGCAGTGAGGGTTGTTGAACCATAAATATAGAAGAGTGAGTGAAGGAATTACGAGTCATTGGGTTAAATGTTGAGGAAGTACTTCCGTTTCTGAATTACCGGTTTTAGAATATGAAAGAAAAGACAAGAAGGTTCTTGAAATGTTTGAAATAATTATTATGTTTTAGAGGGAGGATGTTATGAAAACTTAAACGAAAATAAAAGTAAAATGTAAGATTAAAAAAAAAAAAAGGGAGGATTGAAAACATATTAAAAGAAAATAAGAATTAAGTAAATGAAAAGAAAGGTAAAAACAGAAAGATATAAAATTGTTTTGAAGGGATCTCTTTTATGATAAAGATGAAAGCAGGTCCTTCCTATATAGAAGATGTGTAAAAAAATTATTATCCTTTGAAAGTCAACCGAGCACACACACACACACACACACACACACACACGCACACACACCATGCACACATGCACATACACACACATGCACACAAATATTCCTAGTGAGTGTATGTCCTACACGATATTCGTACTATATTATTTACTAGCAGTAAGTACTTGATGTTTGATGCAAGATCTGACAACGCGAAGCCCCTTAAGGTCACTTAATTTGCTAAAGATAGTTATCAACAAAACTTCCTCATGTTACACCCCGTCGCCCTCCAGCTAACAACGTGGTCGATCGACCAACTAAAAATAGTATCTAAAATACCCCTGAAATCACCTCCACTCCATCCTCTTTAAAAAATGGACAAATCAAATAACGTAACCGCGGATTTTCCGTCTGCAGGAAAGACGGGATAATGACAGCGTATAATGATTCTGATAATAGAACTGTTAGTTCAGGGTTGACCTTGGGCTAAACAATAACCACGAAGGAGTGTTTATGAGGCCGCTCGATCTGTTAGAAATTACGACCAAAACACCGTCAAATGACACCCGTTTCAGCTTAGAAAAGAGCCATTAGATAATATGTGCCTAGGTTTCCTTAGCTTACCAACCATATGGTTCCGGGTTCATTCCCACTGCGTGGCAATTTGGGCAAGTGTCTTCTACTATAGCCTCGGGCCGACCAAAGCCTTGTGAGTGGATTTGGTAGACGGAAACTGAAAGAAGCCCGTCGTATATATGTATATATATATATGTGTATATGTATGTGTGTGTATATGTTTGTGTGTCTGTGTTTGTCCCCCCAACATCGCTTGATAACCGATGGTGGTGTGTTTACGTCCCCGTAACTTAGCGGTTCGGCAAAAAGAGACCGATAGAATAAGTACTAGGCTTCAAAAAGAATAAGTCCTGGGGTTGATTTGCTCGACTAAAAAGGCGGTGCTCCAGCATGGCCACAGTCAAATGACTGAAACAAGTAAAAGAGTAAGGAGTAAAGAGTATAGGAAAAAGGCAGGATAGTCACAGCTGGAAGGATTTTGATCAAACTTATGAAGGCTGACTTAGGGCTAAACCTTCATTGTTCTGTGAATCCTTAAAAAGCATCCGTAAGAGCTGAAACTGATACACCTAAATAGACACACCTGATTACAAAGTTCTACATGCATGACTAAATTCTGAACAATAACACAGTTCCAAATTTGATCAATAAAGAAATCTTCCATAATATTTTAACATCTAAACTTACCCTACAACCTAATTATCCTTCAACAGAGCTCCACTAGCCTCAACATAATTAAACTTAATAGAGATTATATTTAAAAAACTAAGATGAACTCAAATGTCCCACAGTCTGATGAAGGCTAAGCTGGCTGAACGTTCGAAGTTACTGTCAATACTATTCTTGTCAAAGAATATTAGATATGTACGCTACAAAAGTAGTGAGTAATCCTTCAGTTTAACGTAAAATTGTTTTTAGTATAACTCGATATAAAAACAAAAATTAATATATATTATGTGTGTGTGTGTGTGTATGTGTGTGTGTGTGATAGATCGAAAGATAGGTAGACAGACACGCAGACAGACAGACAGACAGACAGACAGACAGACAGACAGACAGACAGATAGATAGAAATGTACTGCTTTATTTTTTACTTCCCCACCTGCAGCGTAATAGAAATGTCTGATCTATGCGGTGGGATCATTAGTATTGAAAGTAATATAAAACAGTGGTTAATGTGTTATATAAAACAGCAACGGAAAGTTACATGAAACAGAAATACATGGAGTTAAAATATATTTCAAATTGTCAAAATTGATAAGAGCAAGATACATAAATACGTTCGCAGAAATGCATTATACAAATGTTCATGTCTTAATGTGCATTTAATAATTCATGTGTAGAAAATGGATTTTGTGAATTACAATTCCTTAGAACTTTATGTATAAGGAAAGAAAATACACATACTTTTGATTTATTACTTTACAGCTCGTATTGCGTTTAGATGAATGAGTGTTCCATATGAAGTAGAGATTCTAATACTGCAACGGAGGTCTTAGGATGAGTTAGAGAAAGCTGCGTATGTTGCAATGGCTCATAACTACAAGCTGAGCAAGGTGCAATGATTTGTAGTCTGTACCAGCAGTGTGCATTGCAATGGTTTGTAAACCGTAAGCTGCAATTGCTTGTGGCTTGTAGCTGTAGTGTAAGCTGCAGTGGCTTGTAACTATCAGCTGTATAAACAATAAATGCTTTTGGCATGTAACTATAGCATATCCGTTTGAATTCGTTTGCACTGTGCTCAGAACGAATGATGTATGAGCTGTAAAATTCTAATCAAGCTGTGTTTTTTTAGCAACTGGCTGCTTAGACGGTTACTGTTATGATTACTGTTAGCAAAAGGGCTATTATGAGCTGGCGGTAAAAGCTCGAATAATGAATAACTTACTTCACTAGTAACATATCTGTCAGTCTGTGTAAAAGCATTTTTCTTTTATAATACATATTAGAACTGTCTATTGTTCAGATGAGGCCCCCTCCTGAGCGAATAACTTACTTCTTTGTTTAAAAATAATATACAGTTCTATATTTAAGAGATGGGGAATAACAACAAACAAGATGAGGACAAATATTCGTCGAATATAAATAATGTAAATAATGTAAGTAATAAAAATAATATATATCTGTCAAGTCATGTTCAAATCTTAAAACAAGTAGTTTGGCGTTAAATACTTCAAACATCTTCACGAACAAATTAAGTAGCTAGCAACGGAAGGTTTACCAACGTATATAGCTGTTGCTAATAATGCTGATATATGTCAGTTACTGAAAATGGCGAGGCAGTTGATTTTAGTACATATTAACAAGTAGTTAAACGTTGGAGTCGCCAGTTTAACAACTTTGAAAAAGGAAAAGCATATATATATATATATATATATATATATATATATATATATATATATATATATATATATAAATAAAGTAAAAGCAGCTCGCATCTTTTCAATTTCAGTCACAGATTTTTTAATTATTTTTTTTTTTTTTTAACTAAACAGTTTGAAACTTCGGATACTGGTTGGATGTGGCACGTAGAACACGGTTTACTCTTAACGTTTTTGACAAAATTTTATATTTTAGAAGTTATTTCGTGTTAAAGTTGTCGTATTTGGGTAATTTTAACCAATCAATGACGTGTATTCAGCTGAAGAAAGTTACTGCTGTTTGCGAAAGTGATGGAAGAGCAACAACTTCCGGGTCATCGGGTCATGGAAGAGAGAGAGAGAGAGAGTTGGGAGAAAAGTGTAAAAGATAAGAAAGGTGAATGAGAAAAACAGAAAGTTCATTTATAGGGTATACATACGTGTGTGTGTGTGTGTGCGTGTACATTTTTTTCATCTTGTCCAATGTATCCTCTCGTTTATATAATGTTAATGTGTGACATTGAGAGAGATTTGAGTGTTATTTTCAGCAAATCGTAGAGAGAAAGAGAGAGAGAGAGAGAAGGGGGAGAGAACGGAGAGAGTGGCGGTGTGTTGACGATCTGAACGAGAGCTTATATAAACTTACCAACCTCCTACCACTGCATATTAATTTATTAAACCCTCTCATTTTCCTTGCTTCCATTCGGGGTTTTATCAGCTTTACATATGAATGTGTGTGAGTGTGTGTGATGGATAGCACGAACAACTTCTCCCTCCTTAAAGCTATGTATTCCTCACACCCACTTCCCTTTCTTTTCCTCAGCGTTCTAAAAATTGCATGTGTGTGTATGTATTGGTGTGTGCGTGTGTGTGTCTGTATACGTATACATGTGTCTGTATTTACGTAAATATATGTATGCAGCGTCCAAAACAGATGACCCGATGACTCGGATGTTGCTGCTCTTCCATTACTTTCGCAAACAGCAGTAACTTTCTTCAGCGGAATACACGTCATTGATTGGTTAAAATTACCCAAATACGACAACTTTAACACGAAATAACTTCTAAAATACAAAATTTTGTCAAAAACATTCTACGTGTTCTACGTGACACATTCAACCAGTATCCTAAGTTTCAAACTATTTAGTTAATAAAAATTAATTAAAAAATCTGTGTCTGAGATTAAAAAGATCCAACAGGGATAGTTCTCGTATAATAAATATTAAGTACATATATACTAATATATATGCTCTGTGCATTTTCCGGTGGCTGGAATGGCGCAGCGGAGTATTTAACTCTCATGTCACCTGAGTTAAAATACCTAAAAGTCATGGACAGGCGAGATAACTCACCCTCAATCCCATTTGGGAGTGATGGATATCGATGTTTCGCTATTTTTGTAGTTTTTCAACATCACGCACTCACCTGGCTCTATGGCGAGTCACCTAGCCAGTCCAACGACTTATATTCTCATGGCTTGTAAAATCATGTATGTATGTATGCATGTATGTATATATATATATATATATATATATATATATATATATATATATATATATATATATATATATATATATATATATATAATATTTGTATATTTAATTCACTTTTATGTCACAGTAAGATCAACAAAAAATATTCCATCAGATGAAAGATAAATATTGTTTAATGGACACAATACATAGTTATGAGCTACTAATAGTCTCATACAGTGGAGGTGTTGTCTAGACAGGTTTTAATAACAAGCCTAGTGTCTCCAAGCAATCTCGGGCTCTGAGCACATGGCGTATACAAGTTACAAATCAAGAAAATAGAACAAGAGAAATCACGAAAAAAAAAAGGAGACAAAGGTGGATGCAAAAACTGGAAGGGTGTAAAAAAACAAGAAAAGAAAGGGAAAATGAAAGAGAATTAGAGTTATGTTCCCTTTGCCCATAAAGACATAAGACTAATTGGTGTAGAACCAACAGAAGGTGTCTAAAGTCAGCAACGCAGCTGCTCAATCCAGAGAGAGTGCTGTTCTCTATTTCGGCAAAAATGTATTTACGACGGGTTTCTTTAGTTTCCGTCTACCAAATCTATTCCAAAGGTTTTACCCAAGGTGCCATGCGGTGGAACTGATTCCAGAACCATGTGAAAATAACGTAATGGCTGTGTTCTAAACTTAACATTTATCAACTTATTTACTAATATGTCTGAGTTAAAGTGTCTTTAGCGTCTCTTAAATATACAAATCATCTTACTGTTGTGTAAAAAAGACTTGCCAGTGAACAGGCTGAATTATTAGGGTGTCAAAGAAAATTCCCAGCTTTGCTGAACATATAAGAGAAAAATCAGTTGAAAAACATGGGAGTTCCTTTCATCCTGTTCTGAGGTGACAGCTTAATAAGTCCGAAGAGCTTTCGCTAACATTCCAAAGTGAAAACTCGAACAAGATTAGGCCTTTTAATTATATAATTCAGGTGGAATTCCTTTCTTAGTGGCAACTCTGTGAAAAGGGTCTGTTCAGTAGCTAAGTCCAAGCACATTAATAACTACTATTTGAAAATTTTAAGGTTACTGGACGCTTATTGAATACCATGATATATACTTTCTTTTGTCAAATTGTAGTTTTTCTGAAGCGTTCGTTTCTTGAGATTGTGTGAATCCATATAGGTGGTATTGAATATGCAAACATAGAAGAGAACATCTTTGAAAACAATATTCTTTGATATACACTTGTTACCTTCACTCTAGAAAGAGCTACATATAATTTTCCATGAGAAAATACTAGTTCACTTCTCTTTGATTTTCAGTTGTAGCTAATGCTATTAAAATTATTGGAAATATGTTGAAAGAAAAATGTATAAAGCAAATGCTTGAAATACTCTTTACTATAGAACGAAAAGAAGACATTATCATCTATGATATTATTCTATAATGGTGCGACTAAATTAATAACACCTTAACAAATCTTAATTCTTTCTACTGTGTCTTAATTTCATATTAGAGAAAAGTGGAGGTGTATTTAGTCGGGGGATCTTGTGTAGGTCTTTTGATTTTAAGTGTCTCATGACTTCTGCTCCAAATTCCAGGCTGGTTTTCTTAATGGTTTCGCCTCGTACCTAGAATTATTCCTTACCCATCTAGGGCAGTGCATTTCACTATCCTCCTGATGTTCGATTTCGGTAGCTCATCCACCACTGTCGCCTTCGCCACTGCTCAGAATGTCACTTAAACACACACACACACACACACACACACACACACACACACACACACACACACACACACACACACACACAAACACAGTAAGTAAAATTAGAAGAGAAGCGAAATGTTTATCCCATTTGTTGACAGCTGTTTCATAACCTGTATCCAGTTGCATTAGCGGCATTAAAACGTCCAACACACATATAAATATACATATAGATGCACACATTTACATATATGTGTTGTTACATAATGAATTAGATCATCAGAACATTTCGTAAGTCATGAGCTGTAATCATTTAGCTCAGATACAGATGCAATAAATATTTCAACTCTCACTTCTCTAATTATATTAATTATTATATGCTCTCCAGCTGATTGATTTTCCAAAATAAATAAATATACAGATAAATAAAGATAAAAAAATCCGGAGGCGAAAGAAATTCTTTTCTCTTCTGGCCTTAAAGGTGTTAATATTGATTTGTCTTATCTTAGCAATGGAAAATTTCACGTTCTTTCGTCACTGTCACTGTTTTGTCTTCATTGATAGCCAAATACCCGGTAGAGAGGTTACTGTGAGCTCTGATTCTATGAATCCTTGTTTGCACGCGCGCAGGTATGTGTGTGAGTGTGCGCGCGCGTTTTAGTTTTAGAGAAATGCTCATAGCTGATATTGCAGGGTGATATTTTCCCCTCAGCGTCTATTCCTATCACAAAAATTCCCAAGCAGGGTTATTGGTGACATGCGTGTCGTAGTGTCGCCATAACTGACTTAGAATTATTTTAGTCGACTTCAGCACGATTCGAACTCAGACCGCAAAGGTACTTTGGTGGATACAGCAAGGCATTTTGTTACTCATTTTGTAACTCATAAATGATTTCTAACTTTATCACACGGCTATAAATTTGTAAGGAAGGAAGATAGTCGATTTAATTAACCACCGATACGTCGTTAGTGTTCCGAGAAAAAACTTACATTACCAATAGCGGACATGAATTTACGACTCTTGGACAAGAGACGATAACTTATTCACTCAGCTATTATTGTTTACTCCACAAACACCAAAGCTTAACTTAACTGAAGATGTGTTCTTGTAGAAAAAAATAAATACATAAATAATATAAAAAATAAAAATAAAGAGTAAAAATACTAAAGAAACATTTCACTCACATACTAAAATAAATAAATATATAGATAAATAAAAATAAAAAAAAAATCTGGAGGCAAAAGAAATTCTTTTCTCTTCTGGCTTTAAAGGTGTTAATATTGATTTGTCTTATCTTAGCAATGGAAAATTTCATGAAATAATGATAGAAAAATGGTAGAAAGTTAATTTGTGTGTGTACTTGTGTGTGTCTGTGTGCGCACCGGTGTGTGCGTGCTGGTATATACGTGTATGTATGTATGTATATATGTATGTATGTGTGTGTGTATGTGTGCGTGTGTATGTATGTATGTATATATATATATATATATATATATATATATATATATATATATATAATACATTCATCTATGGTGTATATTGCATAATACATACATTCATGTCTATATCTGTATATACATGTATGTTACATAATGCATACATTCTTGTATGTATGTATGTATATATATATACATATATATATATATATATAGAACAAATACATTACATATAAATGTGTACACACACACATATATATACATACATATATACATAAATATGTATATGCATACATATAGATGTAGACACATTTATGTATACGTATGTACACTGTATATATATATATATATATATATATATATATATATATATATATATATGTGTGTGTGTGTGTGTGTGTGTGTGTGTGTGTGTGTGTGTGTGTGTGTATGTGTGTGCGTGTGTGTGTGTGAGTGCGCGCGCGTACATAGATTTACTCACACACGCATAATATGCACACATACATGTACAGAAACACGTACACACACACACACACACACACACACACACACACGTACAGGCACATAAATGCACACACATTTTTACCCAATAACGTAGACCATTTTAGATTACGATCGCAACTATTCCGCAGCAAATGTATTTAATTTTGAATGTGAACAAAAGAAACCGGAGATAAAATAATACACATAATACTCTACTTTGCTTTGATCTGGTGCAATGAAGCGACTTTTGCCCCAGACAATGCTTCTGATCAAAACATAAGTATTAAAAAGCACGGTACAATACATTACATTATATTACAATACATTACAATACATTGTAAGACACTAAGATACTAACGCACAGAATAGAACACACTTGCCGTACACACGGCAATAGACTAAGATAAATACCTACACACACACACACACACACACACAAGGTAAGTATGTGCGGTAGGTTATAGTACTGCTTATGTATGAAACGTTCGTACTACTTTAACTTCGTTTGTTGGTCGGATTATTCTCATCCGTCTTCAGGTAGCATACGTTTCTCATTCTATCTCTTTACTACGTTAGAGACATCTATTTTAATATATAGATCAATATTATTTTTGGGGGAGTAGATTTAATGCGTCACCCTGTTCAACACCTCCAGCTGTCCCTTTGGGTATCGTTAATGGAGTTCCCTCTGTTCCATGCATTTGGATCAGGGCTCAGAACTGTTGAGTACTCTGTTTTGTGATGTGCCCTAAGCTAGTTCAACTTCTTAATCTGGTTAGTATCGTCCCCTTCGAGACTTTGGAGGCTCATAAAGATGCAACAGAAGTCAAAGGGACATCGAGTGGATGCTATGGAGGCTGGTTGTTTAGAAGTGGGGCTGTGATGTTTCTAAGTTATTAGATATTTAAACCATCTTATTTAAAAAAAAAATCTTTGTCGCGATTAACAGTGAGAAAAAGCTTGATTGATGACGTGCTAGAGTCCACATTAATTTTGTCATATAAGTCCTCAATTAGTAATTTCCCGGAAAATTTAGTATAGGGGATAAAGTCAGCGAAGATATCTTAAAAGGAAATACATGCTAGATGGAAATGTATTAGGAGATATTGAATTAGCTTCTGTTTCTTCAAGGAAACTTGTTTTTTAATTTACTTTTCACAGAACATTAATAGGGGTAAACCGTCATCCAGTGAAAAGGGGCACAGAGTTACAAAAGGTTGGGGAATATTGAACTACAGCAATCTGTAAGATGTGGTCTATCTCCCTCGACAACTTTCGGGGTTCTTGCAAATAGAGGTGTTGCAAGCAGCGAGCAATCGCCCCTAAGAGTAGGAAAGAGCACAAATTTCCTCTGGTCTATCATACCTGTTAAGGTAATGATGCCAACAGTGTCTTTACTCTCAGGTACTGAAAACACTGACTACACTGCTGTATGCAAATTTGATGTGTGCTACCCGTCTTTCTCTTGCTTAGCCATAAAATAAATACTTCAAATTTTGGTCGAATTGGGGAAGGGGGTTGTTGATTACATCGATTCCAGTATTTGGCTGGTATTTTATTTTATCAATCCCGAGAGGATGAAGAGCAAACTTAACTTCGGCAGAATTTTAGCTTAGCACGAAACAAGCCGGAAGAAATGTTGCTAAGCATTTTGTCCGACTCGTTAACAATTCTGCCAGCTTGCTGCCTACTATGCCATAAAATAAAGTGGAGAGAAGAAGACTATAGCCATTTTAGCCCTTCCTAATAACAAAAGGGCGATATGATTGATATTTTACTCAAATATTTAAGCGTTAAAAAGTGCAAAGTTTTAATAGAGATAGTGTATGGCCGTTGGAAGTGATGTCTGGTAAGACGAGATAAAGAAAGCGAACAGGACGAGTTTGGATAAATGTAAGAGGATCAAGGCTTGCTGTAATTGCGCTAGAAGTGATAAACTAGCTATTAATATTTAACTCCAGACCAATCCTGAAAAAGTAGACTTAGCATGAAAGACATTTACAACCGTGACCATCCCATTTTGCTTTTCAGGGTTAGGGAAACCAGGACATCATTATGTAACGTGTCCTTCTTTTTTCCATAACCATAAGATTTAATTTAAGGAAAATTTTGCTGTTATTTGTAGCAGGTCGAGAGGCCACACCAAAGTGCCTTCGTATGTTGGAGTACGTTGATGGGTATCAGAATTTTATTTAAAGCATCAAAAATTCTTTTTTTTTCTTTTTGTTTGGTTGTGTCTTGTGTGTGAATAAGTGAATGTGCATGTGTGAATGTACGTACGTGTGTGTGTGAATGTACGTACGTACGTGTGTGTGTGTGTGTGTGTGTGTGTGCGTGTGTGTGTGTGTGTGTATGTGTGTGTGCGTGCGTGCGTGTGTATTACGGCCCGAAGTACGTGAGCCGTGCTCTTACTTAGTTTTCACTTATCCTTTCAAGAGAATCACTAACTGCTCTCATACGCAGCTACTATACATGATGTTAATAAAAACAACTTGGCCTTTTCTCTTTTGCTAAAAAAAGCAAAGAAAAACACTAAAAGGTTACCAGTGAAAGCATTTAATCGACAAAATTATCCGTGTATCATTCACTCTTCCGCGCTAGTTTACATTGTGACAGCATACTATCATTTTGCTCGTAATATATTCAAACCTTAAAAGCTTCTGAAATTTCTTCGTCGGTTCTAACATTCACTCTTCTGAGGCGGATAAGATAAATACCAAACCGAATTGAAAAGAAAAAGAAGAGCTACTCATATTGATTTTAAATTTTGGAACAAGGACAGCAATTTTGGGAGAAGGGCTAAGTCGATTACATTGATTCCAGTGCTCGACTGGTACTTATTTTATCGACTCCGAAAAGATAGAACACATAGTCAACTTCAGAACATAAAAACAGAGGAAATGCTGCAAAGCATTCTGGCACGCGCGATAATGGTTTCAAATTCTGGAATAAGGCCAGCAATTTTGAGGTATGGGGCAAACCGATTGCATTGATCCCAATGCACAACTGGTACTTATTGGTACTTATTTTTTCATCCAAAAATGATGAAAAGCAAAGTCGACCTCGGGAAAATTTGAACTCCGAGCCTTAAGACGGACGAAATGTCGCTAAGTAGTTCTTTCTGCGTACTAACAGTTCTGCCAGCTCGCCACCTTGATGTGGACTGTTCCTATTACGGAGTGTTAAACAGAATGATGTCAAGGAAACTTCTGTAAGTAGCACGCAATATAGCAAATGATTTAATCAATTCTAAATAAGGATTATACTTTTAGTCTTTACTTCATAAGAATCGGAGTAGCTATACTTGCTAAAGGCGGCGTGTGGAAGATTTAATAAACTAAAATTGTCGCATTTTAATACCGTTGAGCCTCATTCGGTGTCGATGCAGACTCTGAAATATACTGTAAGTCTGTTTACGTATCTTTCAATATGCGGGATAAAGCCTCCGGTGGTATAGATTTGGCAATTAGTGTATTAAGAAAATTACATAAGACCTTGCCTCCCGTTCCATGTTGCATAAAACATGAAACCAATAATTCTATGTACGTATTCAAACAGCTATGAAACAGACTGGTGAGTGTTTAACGAAGTAAATATAAACTGTACGAATGCATATATGTATATAATTATCAATCTCCTTCACGTTCTATCTATCTATCTATCTATCTATCTATCTATCTATCGGTTTATCAATCTATCGGTTTATCAATCTATCTATCTATCTGTCGGCTGGTCGGTCTGACTGTTTGTCCCCCTGCCTGTCTGTCTACTTGTTTATCTGTCAGTCAATCAATCAATTGATCAATCAGTCTAAGTATATCTAGCTGTCTGTCTAACTGACTGTCTGTCTGTCTAACTGACTGTCTGTCTGTCTAACTGACTGTCTGTCTGTCTAACTGGCTCTCTACCTGTCTATCGATCGATTAATCTATCTGTCTGTCTGTCTGTCTGTCTGTCTGTCTGTCTGTCTGTCTGTCTGTCTGTCTGTCTG